>NC_043704.1:75130311-75187753 GCF_006229205.1 Suricata suricatta
GTCTAGTTTCATTCTTCCGCATGTTGCTGTCCAGTTCTCCCAGCACCACCTGCTAAAGAGGCAGTCTTTTTTCCATCAGATACTCTTTTTTGCTTTATCAAAAATTAATTGGCTATACATTTGTGGGCCCAGTTCTGGGTTCTCTATTATAATCCATTGGTCTTTGTGTTTATTTTTGTGCCAATACCATATTGTCTTGATGATGATAGCTTTGTAGTAGAGGCTAAAGTCTGGGATTGTGATGCCTCCCATTTTGGTTTTCTTCTTCAATATTATATTTAACAGTAGTAGAAGTAGCTGTACTGTTTTAGGTATAGGACAGTAACTGATACAGGGCAACAACATTTGTTGGATCAATGATTGCATAAAAATTCACTTCATTTTTGGTGAATCACAATTAAACACTAGTAAAGTAGGAGTAATAAAAAGTGGTGTGCCTATGTGGCTCAGTCAGTTAAGCATCTGATTTTGGGTCAGGTCACGATCTCATGTTTCATGAGTTTGAGCCCCATGTCGGGCTCTGTGCTGATTGCTCCGAGTCTGGAGCCTGATTTTGATTCTGTGTCTCCCTCTCTCTCTGCCCCTCCCCCACTCATACACTGCTTCTCTGTCTTTCAAAAATAAATAAAACATTAAAAAAATTTTTAAGTAGTAACAGAAAGCCATGAGGTGGGTCCATAAAAACAACTTTATAGCACAAATGGAAGTGATATGACAATGAGGCTTTTAGTCTACAGTGTTAAAGAGAGAGCTGGGTGACTGGGGCTCTGCTTCACCCCAACTCTGCTGAAGGCCAGATCTGAACATTTTAGAGGATTCATACAAGACTCCATGATCCATAAGGTATGGCCCAAGACGCTGTTTAATGAAGTTATATAAGATTCCTAAAAAACGAAGGTATTACATTTTTTAGGAATCTTCAGAAATATATGTACATGATGTTAACAGGAACAAAGTACCCAAACACATATTTACATTTTGGCAATGGATGTCACCAATGAAAAATGGTTATTGGAGGAAGCCATATGATTGATGGAAGATATATGGGCATTAAGTCCCAGAAAACTCAGGTTTTAGATCTGGGCAAGTCACTTTACTTCTTCAGACCTCTATATTTTATGTGTAAGAGTGAAAAAATATGGCCTGGTAATTTCTGTAGGTTCTTTTTAAAAAAATTTTTTTAATGGTTGTTTTTGAAAGAGACAGACCATGAGGGGAGGAAGAGGGACAGAGAGAGAGGGAGACACAAAATTGGAAGCAGGCTCCTGGCTCTGAGCTGTCAGCACAGAGCCTGACGTGGGGCTCAAACTCGTGAGTAATGAGATGATGTTCTGAGCTGAAGTCAGACACTTAATGGACTGAGCCACCCACGTGCCATCCCCCCGCCCCCAGCTTCTTTTAAAGTTAAAAGTTCTAAGGTTATCAGAGTTATTTACTCTTCAAGTAGAGTGTCAGTGATATCTCTGAACAAGAAAATGCCTAAGCAAGTAAGACCCATTTTAGTGAGACCTAACTGATGCTATAGGAGTAAAAATGTTTTTCCCTTTTCTATTGTTTCACCAAAATTCAGGTGCCAAAAACTCTCTATCATATAATAGTCTTTTCTATTATTTTAAAACTTTGGTCTAGCAACAATAAATAGTGTAATTGTTTCAAAATCCTATAATTCATATAAAATAGTGAAAACCAGAAGAATGGATGAATAAAGTAAGTGCTATTGGAAATGGCTACCAATCAATGCATGGGAAATTCAGAGGAGTAGAGCCTTGGAGAGTAGCAGGATAGGAACATGAAAAGTAAGAGGAGAGGACATTCATATCATTTAGGAACTATAAAGAGGAAAATGCATAACATGATGGTTTGATAGTCGGTTGAGGGACAGTGAGCATAATTTGCATGAACAGAGCTGATAAGTGGTAAGATTAAAAAATGTAGGCTGAGGCCAGATTGCAGGCAAATTGAATACATACCTGATCTTTACTTTCAAGACTCACACTGAACAAAACTCCCTTTGGCATCAGCTTCATCACTGATTACGAATTCGACTAGATGATCTGGAATTCGATCTAGATTCCATCTAGTCATGATGTTCTTCAATTTTACAATTCTTCAACATGCCTGGGTCAATAAATAATATTCATATTCCAGCTAGCTATAGATAGAATGAAGGATGATAAATAGATAGATAGATTGTTGATAGATACAAGAGATTCTCAATTATTTTTCTCTCTCTCTCATCTGCCATCTATTCTGGAGATTTCCTATTTTCAGAAAATTAGAAAAGTCAATAATTGCCCTAATAATTTTAACTCTAATTCTAATTATTTAAAAAATTTTTTTTAATTTTTAAAAAATTTTTATTTTTTACATTTTATTTATTTCTGAGAGACAGAAAGAGACAGAGCATGAACAGGGGAGGGGCAGAATGAGAAAGAGACACAGAATCCAAAGCAGGCTCCAGGCTCTGAGCTAGAGGTCAGCACAAAGCCTGACACGGGGCTCGAATACACGAACCATGAGATCATGACCTGAACCAAAGTTGGACGTTCAACTGACTGAGCCACCCAGGTGCCCCCTGAATTATTTTTTAAGAATCACAGTTGCCAACTATGTGCAGAAAACTCTTTTCTGCAACATCATTCTTTTAAGAAACACACACTGTGAATATATAACAAGGCAATTTGCTACTGGGAAGAAAATATAATTGACAGCTGGTCATAGCATTCAGTAGTAAAAAAAAAAAAGGAATAAAGGGAAAGAAAAACGGGGGACTCCAGATGAATTAGTCAGGACACTCCTTCTAGCCCCTCCTGGGTTGCCTGCCAGTGCTGGCATGGGGACAGCGGCAATGTCATCCATCTTTTTCTTGAAGCTACAAGTAAATGGCCCATCAAAATGGACTTCATGACAAGTGCCGCACTGACCTTAGATTAACATTTCATTTGAAATTCTCTTTTCCTTGGGGACAATTGGAGTCATGTGAAATCTTTCCTCAAATAGAAGCAGTTTTTACTGACAGGAGATGCTGCCACTTAAATTGTCCTCTGTTAGTTGGCAGTATTTAAAAAATTATTTCTTGAATAAGTAATATATGTACATGGTATAGATTTCAATGAAAAAATGGTGTCTCTTAACTCCTTCTTTAGTCAGCCAGAGAGAAAACCTTTTGAAGGCAGCCTTCCAGAGATCATCATACGTACGAAAGGATCTGAGACCTGTGTTTATACCATCCTTTATGTGATTGTGGCCTTTTCAATCTCAGCTGTGACTGTGTTTGTTTCCTAAGAGATAAGTGCTGCTTTTCCACGGGCATCTGGATTCTGGGTGAGGGCAGGAAGCTTCTGCTTCATGCCCCATGCCTCCGGCGAAAGTAATTTGAATACTCTGAGCCTCAGTTTCTCCGTCTGAAAAGCAGGAATGGTTCTTTCCCTGGGCACTTCATATGCTTTTTGTCAGAGATTAATGAAATAATAGATGCGAAAATGTCTCAAACAGCAACGAACTATATAAGTAAGGTGTGAGAAGAAAGTGGTAATTGTTGCGAAGAAAAATGCTCAGACATTTGATATCTTCCATAAAACAGTTTGATGAGCACAGGGATGTGTAAATAAGATATGGAAGGATATAAATCAAATTTTGATTCTCTCTGATTCATAAATGAAAGTTAATCTATTTGTATTTAGCAAAGGAATCAGCAAATCTTCTGTAAAGAACTGGAAAATTAATGATTGAGGCTTAGTGAACTCAACTTGGTCATAGCATAAAGCTACTGTAGATGATAAGCAAACAAATGAGCATAGCTGTGTTCCAATAAAACTTTATGGACATTGAAATTTGATTTTCATATGGTTTTTATCAAAATATATTATTAATTTAAATTTATCAAATTAATTAATTAATTAATTAAATCAAAATATATTATTCTCTTTATTATCTTTCAATTATTTAAAGATGCAAGATCCATGTTTAACTCTTAGCCTGTACAAATAAGGGCTATAGGCTAAGTTTGGTCCATAGGACACAGTTTGCCAACCAGTAATTTAGAACAAATTTATATAAAGAAAAATGAATTTTTCCCAAACAGAAGTTTATTTACTCACTTTTTAAAAGTAAATATCTGATGTTTTTATTTTACATAAGGAGTATCTTTGCATTTTTATACTGTATTTATTTACTCTCTTATATACTTAATTTATCTCAATCCTTGTTGATTATTTTTTTATTGAAGTGTAATTAACATACAGTATTGTAGTAGTTTCAGGTTTGCATCATAACGATTCAACAATTCTATACTCAGTGCTCATCACAATAAGTCTCCACTTAATCCCCTGCTGTCTATTTTATCCATTTCCCATCCCCCACCAGTCACCTCCCCTGTGGCAACCACCAGTTGTTTTCTAAGTTTAAAAATTTGGGTTTTTGTTTGTTTCTTTTTTCTTTGTTTAGTTTTTTAAAGTCCACATATGAGTGAAATCATGTGGTATTTGTCTTTCTCTGAGTGACTTATTTCACTTAACATTGTACCTTCTAGGTCCATCCGTGTTGTTTCAAATGGCAAGATGTCATTTTTTATACCCGAATAATATTTCATTAGATAGATAGAGGAATAAAGAAGATGAGGTTTATATATGTGTGTGTGCATACACACACACACACACACACACACACACACACACACACACATATATATATATATACACATTTGGATTGTTTAAATACCTTGGCTATTGGAAACAATAATTTACAATAAACATAGGGGTACATGTATCATTCCACATTAGTGTATGTGTTTTCTTTGGGTAAATACCCAGTAGTGGAATTACTGAACCATAATTCTATTTTTTATTTTTTGAGGAACCTTCATAGTAGTTTCCACTGTACTGCACTAATTTACATTCCCACCAACAGTGTGTGAGGGTTCTGTTTTCTTCACATCCTCACCAGCACTTGTGGTTTCTTGTGTTTTGGCCATTCTGACAAGTGTGAGGTGGCATCTCATTGTGGTTTTGATTTGCATTTCCTGGATGATTGGTGATGTTGAGCATCTTTTCACATGTCTGCTGGCCATCTGTATGTCTTCGTGGGAAGAAAATATCCATTTAGGCCCTCTGCCCATTTTTTAATTGGATTCTTCAGGTTTCTTTAGTTTTGAGTTGTATAAGTTTTTTATATATTTTGGATACTAAACCCTTATCAGATATAGTATTTGTGAATGTCTTCTCCCATTCAGTAGGTTGCCTTTTTGTTTTTGTTGATAGTTTTGTTTGCTTGCTGTCTAAAAGCCTTTTCTTTTGGTGTAGGCTCAATAGTTTTAATTTTGGTTTTGTTTCCCTTGCCTGAGGAACCCTATCTAGGAAAATATTTCTATGACTGATGTCAAAGAAATTACTGCCTATGTTTTTTTCTAGGAGTTTTATGGACTTATTTATGTTTTAAACATTTCCTATACAAGACTGACATGACCGTGTGAAGGTGGTAGGCTTCCTGGAAAACTAGGGACATACGTTGCAAACTCTTTTAGGAGCTTTCCTTTTTACCCAACTTGTCTTTCTGTTAGAGTCTGTTTTAGCTTGTATATGACATATAAAATGCACCTACGAAAGTTCTTCTCCCAACAAGCTTTTGGGTTCTAATATTTCAAATGCATTTTCAGCTAGTTTTTGACTTCAGCGTCTTGATGGATTCAGTTTTCCCTGGGTCTGAAGTTTCTTGTATTAAATGAAATGTTTTAGATGTGCATTAATTCTGAAATGCCTCCTGGGTATCACTTGGCACTGTGCCATGTTATCACTGCATTGCCCCTTAGGATCTGAAACTCTTCTATTTTGGTGGGATTTTTCCTATCCAATATTCCTGGAAATGGGAGTGCTAACTCCTACTAAATGAATACATCTACAAAACACAGAACTAATATTCACCTTGTGGGCATGTGGTGAAACTTAATTAGTTAATGCTTCTAAAGAACTTTCAAATTCATGGGTAAAATGTATTATTCAATTTCTAAGAGCTATTGTTGTTTATTATTTCCACTAGGTATTTCCCAGCAGGGGCTTTGCTATTAAATATAATGGTAGTAATTTTGAAACAAGTTGACATTTGCTTTTGTTTGCATAGTGCATGAAGCTACAGTTCACATTTTAATAAAATCTATTCCTTCTTTCCCCCAAAGTCATTAGGTACTCAGTTATAGCCTCCTTCTCTTAGATGTTCATATAACTTAGTAGTATTTAATAGCAACATCACCATCAGTGTAAGAAAGAATCAGTAGAAAAAAAATTTGCCAGTTCGATTAGGTGATTGAATAATAGATCTATGTTAATAATTTTCCTAATGGTAAGGCTGTGTCTAAAGGGATGGAAAAAAATGTTACATCCAATAATTTACTGATAGTTATAAATTGACCTTTTATGTTTGTCCACATTACAGTGTTTGGATAAGAGTCATTGGATACAGATCCTAAGTCACTCTTCTATAACATATACATGAGAGGGGAAGGACTTGTGATTTTTAGATGTTGTTATTTTTTTTCTAAAAATTTTTTTTACATTTATTTATTTATGAGAGACAGAGAGAGACAGAGTGAAGAAGGGAGGGGTAGAGAGAGAAAGAGACACAGAATCTGAAGCAGTCTCTAGGCTCTGAGGGGGCAGTCAGCACAGAGCCTGACATGACACTCGAACTCATGAACCGTAAGATCATGACCTGAGGCGAAGTCGGACGCTCAACTGGCTGAGCCTCCCAGGCACCCCTAGATGTTGTTATAATAGAAAGAACCCTGACTGGCAGCAAGCCACTCCTCTAGAGATTCAGTTGTTCCCCTTCTTTGCAAATTTCTTCTCTTTCTGGGTCTCAGGCTCCTTATCACATTAGACAATATTGTTGGTTTTCAAACTGTGTCCTTTGAAATTTAAGATTCAGAATACATACTTCAGGGTTTTTAACAACATTTAAATATTTTCCAACAAACATTGGAGATTTATATGCCCAAGGACCCCATTTACTGCTTTCTCCTTTTGTAGATGTTAAGATTCCTTTTAAATCTACATCTGAAAATTTTTATTGCTTAGGAAAAATTTCAAAGACAGTTTCTGATCCAAAAGATCCCCTCCAGCTTTGGCGTCCTATGATTCTGCAACTCAAGTAAAGCAGGGACACACACACAGACACATACACACTCAGAGCTATTAAAAACAGTCTTTGAAGATTTCAATCGTAGGCTCTGAGACCAAAGACAAGTTTAATTCCTGAGGCTTATGCACTATAGAAGCTCTGTTAAATAAATAAGTATTCAATGAATAAATAAGTAGCATTTGAAAGGCAATAGGCACTCTTTGAAACTGCTACTGGAATGTTTGGCAAATACCTACCTTAATTTTTCTCAATATATTATTCTCTCCTAAGTGTTTGGTGTAGCCAATATTCACTTCCAGGGTTCTCTGGACTCACTAAGTCATGTGGGTGTGGTTCAAGTGGGGAAAGGCTGTAATATGCGTACTTAAGTGCCTACTGTTCACGGGAGTAAGTTAAGGCACAGAAGAGAATGGAACTCGATAATTTGTACTGTATTAGCACTTGCCATTTCACAAGGTAGAAGCTTTTAAAATGCTAGTTCCAATGCGTATTTCTCTTTCCCTCATGGAATCCTCATTGTTCTGACTCATAGAAATAATTTCAGAAAAAACTGATAAAAGCTAAGTTGGATCTTTCCATTGTAACATAGAATAAAATGGTAGACATTTATGTATATATATTTAAATATATATGTATATAGTCCCTGTATTTTATATATTTGTGTGCATATATACATATATACAGACACATATATAGTAAGACAGAAATATCATAATTGTCAGTGAAAACATGCATTTAGGAAATAAACAAACAAAAAGCAAGTGCTCAGAAGCATATGTTGAATTGTGTTGTTGTGACAACACTCAATTTTCAGTCCTCTAGCTTGAAAAATGACTCCATACAAGGTAATTTGTGTGACACCTGAAGTTACCTATTTGAACACAAGTTTTCCTTGGGTGTTGTAGTCATCATCTGTCATTTGGAAAGATGAATTCACTAACATTGTGACAAGGGCATGACCATAGCTGTTCATAGGCCTTACATTTTGAGTTGTCTGTACAATAAAGAGAATCCTTTGCTTGACATTTTCCATCATGCAGCGCCTGGTGGCATGCTCCGAACATTCAGGGCTCTCAGGGAGGCAGTGGATGGGATGGAAAATCTGCCACTGAGGAGCTTCTGTTCTGCTACTGACGGTTCGTGAATGTGGGCCAGTGACGTTCCCTGTGTACCTCTCAGTTTCCTTGTCTATGAAATGTGGAGGTTGAACAAGAAGATGTTTAAGGTCTGTCTTAGCCCAAAAAGCCCTAGTATCAGGCACAGGGCAAATTTCAGCAGCCATATTTACACAGTATTTATTTAATGCCCAACAATGATCATTATGAGTATTTGCCAGGTGTTGGACATAGTGCCAAGTTTTACTTTCATTATCTCTTTTAAACTTTACTATAATTCCTGAGGATAGCATTTACCCTTTTTTTAACAGAGGAGGAAAGTGAGGCTTAGAGCAGGAAAGTCTGTCTCCTAAAGGTACATTTAGCAAGTAGAGCAGAGGTGTAATTTAAACCCAGACAATCTGACTCTAGAGCCCCCCATGTGATGTCAGTGCCATATTGCTTCCGGTTGTTAGGGGTGCAATGCTAAGACCTGTCGGGAGCCACAGAGGTCAATATGATAGTGGTCCTGTCCTCCCAGAGCTTACAGATGTATTTAAGCTAAAAGGAAAGATGGCTGAAAGGGTTAAGAAAAATGCCAGGCAGACTGTGCATTGGTTTCCAAAGGAGAGGTGGAGAACATGGCTATAATGGGAGTCTTAGGAGAGGGCAATAGGAACTTGGCACCGCTGAAGTGTCATTACGAAACCAGCCAAAAGCATTGTCAGCAGTTAGCAAGATTTCCGTTGCTTTATCCAAAGGAATAGGAGCAGGAGAGAGATGTTTTAAAGAGAAAGAAGGAAATGTCAATTTATCAACTGTGTTCTCAGTCATCTGCAGTGGTGTTCAGCTGACAAACTATGCTCCCAGGCCGAAGGTGGTTTGCCAGGCAAGTTTGTGGAACCTCGGGGGTCTTTGGTTTCCTCCCACCTACTCATCATTGCCATTGCCCTTCTTTCTCTGCCTTTCCTAATAAGTGGCCCATCTAGAAAGTATCCTAGTTTTCACTTTGCTTCCAGTTTAACATTATATAACGGCAGAATTTTAGAACAGGCGCTCTGATAACGTCTTTCTTCTTCTCCTGGACACTGACGTCATTGGGGAAGAGTCCCCTGAAGTTGCCTCTGCTGACCGGCACGGCTTAGTCACCTCATTGCAGAGAAGGACTCAGCAGGCAGAGCAGCCAATAGCTATAACTCTTCACCCTTGCTCGCACCAGCTCTGACACACCCACATGTACCCACACTCATTTGCAGGAGACCAGAGTGTACCATATCCTTGACTCATGAAGGAGGGAAGAAATGTCACCCTGGAAGAGATTTCTGATCTCATTTGTTAAGCTGACTTGTGCGGAGTTCGACATCATGAAATGCTGATGTTTTATATGGGTTGTTGAAAATTTTGCAGTGCTGTCCAGTAGAACTTTCTGCAGTGGTGCAAGTGTTTCTGTGTCGTGCTGTCCAACACATTCGCCACTGGCCATGGGCCACCTGAAATGTCAGCCCTGCAGTGAGACTGAGGAAGTGAATTTCAGATTTTATTTCATTTCAGCTACTTTAAATTTAAGTAGCCACAGGTGAGTAGTGACTACAGTTATCAGTAACAGAAAAGCTATGGATCAAAATACCCATATAGTCACTGACAATTGACAATCTAGGAGGATCCTAGTGTACGTGTGTTCAGATTGGTATCAGGTTTTCCTAGTCATATAACATATTGTATAAAGTAATTTCCTGTACATAATTGTATTTGAGCAGAAAGGTCCTGAGTGTGTCATGAATTTAGACCTCGTAAATATTTATTGGAAGTATATGTGTGCCATTTATCCACCTGACCCCAGGCTCGGTCTTCTTCAATGCGTGGCTCCAGCTAGTATCATTTGGTCAAATTTGTTAAGAGAGAGACGCCTGTTTGCCACCTCTGAGGTAGGGACAAAATGTATAGTGAACTTTGATACAGATATCTTCAGTTAAGTTTTGATGGTCATATGACCTTTAAAGTCTTATCATCAGAGTGTATGAGTCCATCAATAAAAAGAGAATCAGTTCCATGTCTTATCCACACTTCTTTATAAAGTTCATCTGAAAAACCATCTCTGTAGCACTAAGATGATAGCCCCCTGCTTCCAATCAATTCCCTCTCCCTACAGAAAAATAGAACGGTGAGAGAAAGGTGCACTGAAAATTCTAAAGAATCCATTTATTGGCTTAAATGATATCAAATAACTGGTCGTTCTCTTTTGTTTCTAGCTTAGTGTATATACAGCCTCAGGCCAAGTCACAATCATTATACACATTTGTTAAGGTCAAGCACCGTTGGGGTCCTGCTGTACCCAGGGAATTCAGCGCCATGTTATTAAAGATTATAAAGTGATATTGGAAAATCAACAAGGCTTTACCAGGTTGTACTTAATTAAAGCAGTAATGCTTTATGAGATCAGGGTATATCATCAGTTTTAGCCTTCCAAGTGGACTCTATTTTGACAACAGACAGCCTGATGTGGGGATTGAAGCCATGAACCATGAGATCATGCCCTGAGCCAAAGTCAGATGCTTAACTGACTAAGCCACCCAGGCACCCCCAAATCAGTTATTTTTAAAAATTCTCATAATTTCTTTCTTTCTTAAATATATAAATAATATATATAACATATATATAGAGAGAGCATGTATAATAAATATACACTCTAAGAGATAGTAAGATGTGAGCCTTCTCTTTAAGAGTTTGGCTTCTATTTTTGGAGTTAGGCATGTATGTGTGTGTGTGTGTGTGTGTGTGTGTGTGTGTGTATGCATATATATATATAGAGAGAGAGAGAGTGAGAGAGAGTATTCATGTATGTATTTGTACCTATGTATGTGCATATATAGAGAGAGACAGAGATACAGAGAGGGAGAATGCATGTATATATTTGTACATATGTATGTGCATATATATGTATACATATATATATATGGAGAGAGAATAAAGAGAGGAAAAAAGGGGGGAAGAATAAACTATCATTCAAATTAGATTTTGGTTAGTAATTTCTTTTTTTTAATATTTATTTTTGAAAGAGAAAGAAAGAGAGCATGAGCAGAGGAGGGGCAGAGAGAGAGGGAAACACAAAACTCAGGCTGTAGGCTCTGAGCTGTCAGCACAGAGCCCAATGCGGGGCTCGAACTCACATGCAAGATCGTGACCTCAACCAAAGTCAGCTACTTAACCAACTGAGCCACCCAGGTGCCCTTGGTTAGAATTTCTTACAGCAAAGAGGGAGAGCTTGGAAATGTAAGGATTAAAGAGATATATATCTGTCCTGAGACTTTATGGATTTTGATATGTACTCTATAGATCTCTGTTTGGGTCTCAGCTCCCCAGCCTATCAGCTGTATGAATTTTGGAAATCGTTTAACCCTTTTCTAGTGGATTAAGTAGTGTTGCTCCAAAATTCATGTCCATACAGAATCTCAATGTAACCTTACTTAGAAACAGCATCTTAATAGATGTTATTAAATTAAGATGAAGTCACACTAGGTTTGAGTGGGCCCTAAATCCAGTGATTGAGGTCTTTTTTTTTTTTAAGTGCAGGTAGTTTATTTAAGAGGAAATTCTTTTTTTTTTCATAATATTTTATTGTCAAATTGTTTTCCATACAATTGAGGTCTTTTTAAAAAGAGGAGAGGATAGACAGAAGAGAACACCACATGAAGACAAAGGCAGATGTGTCTAAGAACTAAGGAGCAGCAAGGATTGCCAGCACCCCCCAGAAGCTAGGAGAAGGGCACTGAACAGATTCCCCCTCAGAGCCTCCAGAAGGAACCAACTATGCCAGGACCTTCCTTTCGGACTTCTGGCCTCTACGACTATAAGAGACTAAATCTCTGTTGTTTTGAAACACCCAGTCTGTGGCACTTTGTTATGGTGGGTGTAGGAAATGAAAATAAAAATGCCTTTAAACCTTCATTTCCTTGGAAACCTATTTGACAATAAACTATTAAAAAAAAAACACCCTTCATTTCCTTTATTGTAAAATGGGGATGATGATGCTTCTCATCTGAGAGTTTGGGTGAGGAGTAATGAACCAGAACTGAATTAAGAGGAGATTGGCAAATTGCAAAATGCTCTACAAATATTTGCACAATTTAAACATTCCTTTTCTAGGATTGTGAAATCTATATCCTGGTTACTCGGCATTTGCGATGTGTATGGCAGGTGTTGGGCACCGTATGGCTGCTGTCTCACAATAGAATCAGCGATATTTAGTTGTCTAAACTCCTATGATGTTGCCTTCCTGGCATGTGAAATTTAATGGGAAGAACATCTCACAGATGCTTACTTAGTGGAGAAAAAAATGTAAGTGCATTGGCCAAAATGGAATGGTTAATGCATTTATACTTTCCGGCAGTGTTTTTCATTTAGTTGGAATCATGTTTTCCCCCCACAGATAAGCAAAATTGTTATGCTATTGTTTAATAAGTAAAATTTGTACATCTGTTAAAAGAAAAATCTAAGTGGAAATTTGTATCCCAAGCTTGGCTTTTCAATGACTACTGGTTTTCCTAGTATGGCACCCCTTCTTTTTGCCTGATTGGGATTAGATGGGGGGTGAAGAACTCCATGTACCATGTAGTAAATGTAATCTAGAGTCCCAGGAGAGGAGGTGTGTGTGAAGCTATTTAGCTCAGTTCATTTTCAGATGATTTGGTAAATATCGGCTAATTTGTTCTCATTGCTCTCCTGAGAGTACTATGAGCTATGTTCTTTTGTAACACAGAAGCTGAAATAGAGCAGCTTAGTGAGTTTTCAAACGAATGAAAAGAACAGGTGTTGCTTCTGGAGCTGGACCCCTGGAGTTTAGGGTTCTACCTGCTGGTGAGCTCGGGCCGTGACTCCCATGGACACGAGAGGACCCCAGGCACACTCGTGGTGCTACTGACCTTGCTGCAAACGTTCAAAGAAGTTTTCTGGGCTTACATCCATCATTTATTGCAAAAATGTTTTCTCTCTCTCTCTCACAAGTCCCCCAGTTTCGGTTCCATTACCTTCTATCTAGAAATGCAATGGTAAATGTAATAGACGCTGCCGCCTACCTTCATCATGCTATGTCTGGTAGGGGGTGGAGCCACGAAGATCACAGTGTGGGAAGCGGTGTGGTGTCTCTCAGAGCTCAAGGTTAGCTAGACAGGCCCCTTCCTTTCAGCAAGGTGGAGCAGAAAGGAGTCGTATGAGGCATTCTGGTGCTAGCACTCATCAACCCTTGTGCCATAAGGGGTTGAAAGACATGATCCACCTTTGAATGTTGATTGGGCTTCAATCTGGTGAACAAGCAATGTTAATGAGACTTCCAGTTATAATTAAGCAGCTGCCATGGGAAGTTGGGAGTGATATGCGGGATGAAGTAGCATTGTATCCCCATAGCTGGGCTAGAGGTAGTGATGGCTGCCTGGGTTGGACAGCCTTGAACATTGGACAGTTGTCATCAGAGTAATAAATGGTGCTTAGCCATTGGCTTGGGGTTTAGGAGTAAGACTTTCTTCTATGAAAGGGAACTGAAAAAGCAAGCTAGGGCCAGCAAATGAGCAGAGGCCTTTGGAGTAAGAGAAAAGTTAGTAGAAAAAGATCTCTATTATGGGAACAAGGCAAAAGAGTGGCCATCGGTCAGGAACTGAGGAGTGAGATAAAGAATGGGCTGCTAGGGGCACCTGGGGGTCTCAGGCAGTTCAGTGTCCAACTCTTGATTTCGGCTCAGGTCATGATCTCATTGGTTCATGAGATCCAGCATTGGGCTTGATGCCAACAGCCTGTTTGGGATTCTCGCTCTCTCTCTGCCTCTCCCCTGCTCATTCTCTTTCTCTCTCTCTTTCTCTCTGTCTGTCTCTCTCTATCAAAATAATGAAACATTAAGAAATTAAAAGAAAAAAGAAGAATGAGCAGCTCGGACCTGATACTTATGAACTCCAAAATGGGAACTGGAGCCAGTTGAGTAAATTGTATCATGAGACAAACCTGGCAGGGGCGGGGGTGGGCGGGAGCAAGGATTGGAAATGAGCCTACAGGTATGAAACAGAGCTGTATCTCAGCTGTGGGGTGGATGAGGAATGAAATTTCGAAGCAGGCTAGGCTTTCTATAATCTCTGTTTATTTTTTAAAGTGGATTTTTGTTGTTGTTGTTAGAGACCGTGTGTCACAAAGGTTAAGTGCACAAGGAAAATAACAGGAGCACTGGTTTAGCCTTTGTTTAGTTATTGGGTGCATGGCCTTGAGTTGTTGGGGGAAAATTCTTTCTAGCCTTGATTATCTATCAAATGAAAGTGTTGTCCTGTATCGGTAGTTCCTAAATGCCAGGTGACACTGGGTTGCTCGTGAGAATCAATCACCTGGGTAGCTTGTTAGAAATACGTGCACCTGTCCTCTACCTCCTAAGATTATGCTTGAATTAGCGAGCAGTGGGTCCTGGGAATCTGTACCTGTCACACAGATCCCATGTGATTCTAGGGAAGGAACCTATACAAGACTGTATTAGATTAACCACTGGAGTTTCCTCAACATCCTGTTATTATTTTTTCTTGCCATTGTTTGCCTTTGCACCTCCTTGTGTTCATGGTCTGGGATGATGATCAAAAACTCAATAAAAAAATTTTATGGGCACATTATTTCCAACTGACATTTGAAGTCTAGGAGCCAAGTGAAGCAGGAAAGCTCGATTTTACTGCTTGAGATTCTCAGCCCCGACAGCAGCACAAACCTTCACGAGTCTAACATGGAATTTGCTCTCATCCGACTCCCAAGTGCATTTGTGTGGACCCAGACATTTGGCTTTCTTGAAATTTCTTGTGTCCCTTTTCTATGCCATGAGACTTTTCTGAAGTCTAATTAGGAACATCTACCTAGCATTTCACATTCTTAGAGAAAAAGAGCCTTTATAAATAAAGATAGGATGAAATCATCTGGAGATTAGGTGATTTCTACTGCCAGCTAGGGCAGTGGGGAGATTTCCTGGGAGTTCCTATTAGATGAAGTCGGTCAGCTTGCTGTGTGCAGGGGGTTATTTGCGGGGTGGGGGGAGTAATATGTATACTAGGTCTCACGTGTTACTTGATTCTCCAGGAAGATAATTTCATACTCAGTAAGTAAATTAATGCTTTTTCTGTTAGAAGGGAAATCACTTATAGACTCTCCCCAGCTTCTAAACCTTTGTAATCAGCCCCTGTCCATTCCTATCCTAGATTCATATACAGTTAAAATTAAAAGGATAATTAGGAATTTTTTAGTTTATATACAGGGAAACCATCTCTCAGGGAGGAAATAATTGGCTCAAGATCATAGCAAATTAGTGGCAGAGACCTCAGTCTCTGATTCTTACCTTGCAATCAGTGGCCAATAAAAAAGCCACTGGAATGGCTAAAAGATAAAGTAGTGACAATACTAAATGCTGACAAAGATGTGGAAAACCTGAGTCTTTCATATACTGCTGGTGGAGATAAAAGAGTTGTACAACTACTCTGCAAAAGCAATTTGACAGTTTCTTATAAAATTGAACATTGAATTACCATACACACCACAGTGGTACTCTCAAGAGCTATTCCAGAAAAGTGAAAACTTTGTCCATATAAAAAACTACATACCAGCTTTATCTATAATATCCCAAACCACAAACAACCCAGATGTCCTTTAACGGGTGAATGGTTTAATGAACTGTTGTGGTACATGAATACCACAAAATGCACTCAGCAAAAAAGAAAGAAAGAAAGAAAGAAAGAAAGAAAGAAAGAAAGAAAGAAAGAAAGAAAGAAAGAAAAGAAGAAAGAAAGAAAGAATGAAAGAAAGGAAGGAAGGAAGGAAGGAAGGAAGGAAGGAAAAGAAAGAAAAGAAAAACCTATTGCTACATGTAACATTCTGGATTCATCTCCAAAGAATTATACTAAGTGGAAAAAGCCCCAACCATAACATACTGTATGATTCTGTTTATGTACCATTTTTTTTAATGACAACATTTGGGCATGAAGAATAAGTTAGTGATTTCCATGAGTCATAGAAAGAGTGGTGGGGTGGGCAAAAGGGAGATGGGTGTGATTATAAATCTCTACGTGTGATAAAATTGTATAGAACTAAACACAAACACACGCAAGTGCAAATCAGATTTGGGGAGTAAGTACGCTTATGTAAATATCAACAATCTGATTGTGATAATAGTTCTGAAAAAATGTTACCATTGGGATAATTGAGTCAACTGACTTACCTCTCTGTATTATTTTTTACAATTACATGTGAATTTGAAATTCTCTTACACAAATTTCAATAAACTAGATTCCTACTCATAATAAAGTTAAAAAGAAGAACTTGCTAGCATTCTTATTTTCTCCAAATGGGCAAGGATGTTTTTATGCTTCTCCAATATTGGTGAGGATAGAGTTAAGTAGCTACTTCTGTGTATTGGTTCCGAGAGTATAAATTTTCACACTTCTGCAAATAATTTTGCATAATAAAATCTTTTGACTTTCTAATTTTACACCTATGAAACTGTCCTAGGAAAATATTCAGAGATATAAATTAAATTTAACCATATTTTCACTATAGTATATGGTATAGTGTATTAGTATGATAGCAATGAAACTGTAATAACCTATATAGTAAAGGGAAGTGTTTTTAATGTTTTACTAAAATTGTATTTTCCCAAAATATTTATTAATTAGAACAAATGCCCATTATATAAAGTACAAAATATAAGATACGTTATTTTTATATCACAAACTGTATGTGTCCAGACCTGACCCGTATACTTACTAGCTGTGTGGTCTTGGGTAAATGGCTAACCCTCTCTGTGAACCGCCTATCTATGCAGTGAGGATATAATAGTACCAACTCATTCTTTTTCTTTTAAAAAAGTAAATGCTCAAAGTTCTTCCTAGAGTTTCCTAGCATATAAATTTTAGTTGGTATTAAATAGTTGTTTTACTTGAGTAGTAGCATACTACCCAACTTTACTCTCTCCTGTGTTTTAAAACTCTTCCACAATGGTCATGTGATACTTTGCATATTATATATAAATGTTGGACTTAAACCTGTTCCAATCATGACTAATTTCTACTTATGCTTAATTCATATTTGGAATGCGTTCAGCTGGTCCCTTTCTGAGAGGGAAGGACTTGGCAAACTTCTATTCACCTGAAACTTCCTTTAGAGATTCTTTTAGAAAGTGAGAGAAACTTGGAACTGAGCACTTAATTTTTTTATTTTAACTATGACCAACTTTTAGGAATTATAGTTAAGGAATATAATTTGATCTCGAAGAATGGAAAATGTTGAGAAATATTTACAGTTCATTTGGCAGTAGATGATTAATTAACTTCTTGGGGAATTAATCACTGATGCAAATAAATCACATGCTGGGTATTTGGAAAAGATTGATACAGTTGGTGATGACAGTTGAGAACTCCAACCAAGTACTGGGTCATGTTCTGAAGAAATTAATCATTTACTTATTCTTGGTGAACTTTAATTTGGTTTAAAAATAACAGACCTTGTAGCTGCTGTAGAAAGTTTTGTAAACCTGGCATTACAGTCATGCCCAGAAAAGGATGGATCTTGGGAAATAAACCATTATAGAATGCACCTAAAAGAGGGTATTAATTTATTTGTCTAATCCCATCAGTCTAACCATATCTACAAACTAGAAGCCAATCTATCAATCTATCTGTAACGCTTTATCCTGTGAAAAATTGCAATTCATGACACTAGTTTTCTAAAGCTTAGAAATCTTTACTATAGTATATATATAGATATATACTATTTGATAATTGTCTTTCCTGTTATTTACTCTCATTTTTAATTCTCCCTTTCTCTTCTAATATGTTTTGAGTTTTTAAAAAATATTTTATACCTTGAATACTTCTTGGGATAATCTAGACACCTATTCATGTTAACAAAGTGCTTCTTTAAAAAGAAAATATTTACAGAGAATAGAGATTATTTTCTTCAATGCAGACTCCAGGGAAAAACATAAAATCCATATTCCTCTATGAAAATCAGTAGTGCTTGCCACTAGCATTTCTTATCAACTTTTAAGAAGATATTAAAGAGCCTGTTTATATTAGTTCCCATTTTTATTTCTAATACAGAAAACCTATAACTTCAAGGAAAATTCAAATGGTTCTTAAAGATTTGGAAATAGGCTCAATCTCAGACACAGTAAGAAAAAGGCAAGTTAGGGGCACCAGGGTAGCTCTGTAAGTTAAGCATCTGACTCTTGATGTCAGTTTAGAAAATGATCTCACAGTCCTGGGATCAAGCTCTGCATTGAGCTCAGCATTCTGGGCTCCAAGCATTTGGGACTTCTCTCTCTCTCTCTCTCTCTCTCTCTCTCTCTCTCTCTCTCTCTCTTTCCTTTTGACCCTCCCCCTCTTGTGTGTGCTCTCTCTCTCTAAGTAAATAAACTTAAAAAAAAGAAAAAGGCAAGTTAAAAATGAAACCCTAACACACTATCTTTAAATTTAGATTTTGTAAAGATGAGAAAATTATATTGCACACTCTATTGATGGCTGCAGGTGAAACAGACCCCGATATAATGCTGGTGTGAGAATAAATTGGTTTAATCTTTATTGTGGGTAATATATATATCTTAATACAACAATTCTATTTCTAGGAAATGATCTCAGATAGACTTATGAAAGATGAATATATAAAATCATTCATCACAGCATCATCCATAGGAGCAAAAGTTTGAATAAAACAGTGTCTGGTTGAATAAATGACAGTACATCCATAAAATGGAATCCTACATATCTGAAACTCAACAGAGCTTTTTATTTGCTATATGGAACAGTCTCTGAGTAGAGGCACAGGGCTGTAAGAGTATTATGCAACCTTTTTGCTTTTTACTAATAAATTCATAAAATATCTCTAGGGGAATACATTAGCACGTGACAAAATGGTTTCTCTATAAAGGGTACAGGTGGCTGGAAGGTAAGAGAGACTTTTTAAAAGGTCTCTTGTGCCTTTTGAGTTATAAACTATGTGACTATATCACTTAATCAGAAAATAAATTAACTTTATGTAATAATTCATTTATACATATATAGCCTGCAATTGGTAGAAGTGCTTAAAACCAACTTTCTCCTTTTACAGAGTTCATTTTTTCCAATATCATCCTTAAGAGAGAAAGATGCCCTATAATCATTTCGTGATGAGAAATTATTTTTAAAAGTTTAAAGACAAGAGTTGAACTGTACAGTATTGAAGTCAGTTTATTGTTTCTTCATATATGATGAAAATATAAATACCTTGAGAAATGATGCCCTTCCTCCTACATTCTCCTCTTCCTCCTCTTCTTCTTGCTCCTCCTTCTCTTTCTTATTCTATTCTGGTTTAGCTTTTCTGTAGCAGTGATTAAGGTTGGGAAGATTTTCAAAATATATTCACCAAAACATGGGTACGTGGATGGCCCCTATGAGTTTACATTTGTGAGTTAACACTTGCATATTCATTTAAATTGTTTCTATGCTCACAGGAATAAAAATGGGGCTAACTGCCTTTCTGAACATACAGGCCAAATTTTAGCAAAGACTTATATTAGTTCTTAATTTAGTTTCATTTGGGAAACGGTTTTTATTTTTTAACATTTATTTTTATATTATTTTTATTTTTTTAGAGAAAGTGTGAATGGGGGGAGGGGGCCGAGGGAAAGAGAGAGAATCTTAAGCAGCATCCACATTCAGCATGGAGCCCAACTGGGGCTTGGTCCCATGATCCTGGGATCATGACCTGAGCTAAAATCAAGAGTCTGATACTCAGTCTACTGAGCCACCCAGGCACCCCATTTTTTTAGTAGAAAAATTTCCACATTTTCCAAGGAGGTATGTACCCTATATATGTTTCTATAAAGATCATAGATGCATTCCACTAATTTTTGGTATCAACTCTAGAGATGAGATGGGGAAAACGAGAGTATAAACCACTTAGCTTCATAATGCCATCTTGATCTGGCTCAGGATATAGTGGGTTTTCATATTTAATTTATCTTCTAATACTGTGCTAACCCAACCTTAAAACTGATTATACACTCGCAAACATGCTTTTGAAACTCCATTAAGTAATTACGTTTTCCAACATGCAGGTTTGGCAACTAGTTGTGATTGCTTCTCAACCTCTATAAGTGGCTATCAAAAAAGCCTCAAACAAACATTAAAAAAAAAAAAGGCTCAAATCTGATGTGCCGTGAAAAAACCTCACGGGCTCGTATTGATAGTGGGGCAGGAGGTGAAGTTATCAGACCTCACATATCTTCTCTACTTTTCTTACGGATGCCCATCCTCGTGCTGAGTCCACACCAGGAGTGACCTATTTATGTGCTTTATACCTGGGAAGGCTGGCACTCTCTGTTCTGGGCAAACTTAGGAAAGCACGTAGTAGTGGAGATCTGGCTTTCCTCGTTTATAATGAATCAGGCTCTCTCTGTGAAACACCAACACCTCTGAATGAAAAGCAGAATGCAAAGCAAACACCACTCCCTTTTGTACAAAACAAAAGAACAACAATTTGTAGGGCATAGTGTTTGGGGGAACTTTGAAGGAATTAAGTCAACCTTGTGGCCTCACACCTAAGTCAGCATTAGTAGCGCCTTCCCTGTATTCAGCAATTAAGAATCAAAACTTAACAAGCAAATATTTTACTCCTATGATTAGGAATTTTGATCCGAGTCAACACAGTTGACTGTTCTTTTTGTCTGCACTCATCATTTAATTAGTGACACACTCACACACACCGTCTCCCACAGTGCCCACTTTAACCCTGGACAATTTGTTTGCTCTTGTCAGAGTATTTACTTACTAACTTTTGGATCAGAACCCAGGGGGGAAAAGGAGGAACAATTAGTGTCCCATTTAACTTCCTCATTATTAGGTTGTCAAGCCTCCCGTCTGTGTGTTTCCTTTCTTCAGAAAACCTATGCCATTCTGCACTTCTGTTCCTGACTTGAGCAATATATTTGACTTTTTAAAAAATTATTTCTTTGCTTTTGTCTGGTCAGAAAAAAGATGAAACCTCCCTCCGTTCTCTCCTAGTTCATTTAGTATGTACTTGGCTTTTGCCTTATTATTAGTGGTTGTTCTAAGGCTCCCTCGTCTCCACTTAGAATGTGTACAAGTTGCAGGAAAGGATTCTGTCAATTTCTCTCTTGATCCCCTAGAGCTTCCAGCAGGGAACCTGGCACATGGTTGCTACACAAGTCATGTTCATTTAATTGAATTGTGTTAGGAGTGACACTTTGATTATGCAACTATAAGCAGCTAGAAAAGAAAGGTGGGAAGGGGCAAGCCAAGTATGAACTATAAATTGGTGATATTTCTAATATATTAAGCTCCAGGTGCAAGGCTCATAATCCAGAAAGATGTTAGGTTGCCCCTCTGTGTGTGTGAGAGAGGTTATAGACTCGCCTGCCAGCATCTTAGGTTGACCAGCAGGGGTCGCCCTAAGGAAACAGCTTGTACCACGAGTGTGTGTGTGTGTGTGTGTGTGTGTGTGTGTGTGTGTGTGTGTGTGTGTGTGTGTGTGAGAGAGAGAGAGAGAGAGAGAGAGAGAGAGAGAGAGAGAGAGAGAGAGAGAGAGAATTGTGTGTGTTTGAATCCCCACCTGGTAGAGAAGAGTGATAGCCCTGATCATTTATGGGACATTTCACCGTTTACCAAGTGCGTCTATGCCTGATTAATATCACATTTGATTTTCAAAACAATATGAGAATCCTTTTTCCAATTGTAATTAAGTAACATGAGCTTTAGAGCAATTACGTGACCTGCACAGGTTCTTCCGGTTATTAAGGTACAGAACCAAGACTGGCCCCTGCATCTGTAATTCTAAAGAAAGGGGAAGAATGGAATTTCAGAATTACCCGGAGACCTCAGACTCCACATATATGCTTGCTCAGTGGGGATGCTCCCTCTTTTCCCTCGGCACTATTTCCATAAGATAGTACTGCATCCCTTGGTGGCTTAGGGTAGAGTGAGGATTGAAAGCCTCTCTCACAATGATTGGACTCCTCATTCAGGACTTTCTGCGCAGGGCATTTTCTCCCAAATGACTTCGCTCTCGTCTCATTCCCTAGGCCATCAGTCTATAGAATAGCTCCGGGCGAGATGGAAAGGAACACTCAACTAGGTTACTCAGTTCCGGGCTGTCCTGCTGCTCCCTGCGCTGCTCCACAGCCTTCTCAGCTCCTGGTTGCTGTATTTGCTCAGTGCCCTTGGGCTGACGGAGGGCGTGCTGTGTGAAATGATTACGTCTACATGCCAGTTGGCACAAGGAAGCCAGGCTGTGCATATTTATTTGTGCCCATGCCACTTGACAACAGTAAGATTTAGAATTTGGCTTGCATTTGGAAAGGAATTAGGAGGGAGGCCTTTTTCCTCAGTGGGCTGCTCACCAACAACAGTAAAGATCCAACGTTTCAATCCTGGTCAGCTATGACTTTCTTCATCTAAGTCAGGCAAGATTTGACTTCTTTGCACAGAATGGGTTTTTGGGATAGGAGGCATGTACCCATTTCCCTATCGCTCCAAAGAGAATTAGCAGACATATCGTTTTCACCATGGGCAATGGAGCACTGTGCCAGGCAGTGCCAATCTGGCCAGATTTTTTGCAGTCCCTGCTGGTTCTGAGATCCATGATTCTTAAGGTTGGAGGAAGGAAGGAGTGTGTGTGTGTTACTCTTTTCATTGCTTGTATTTAGTGTTTACCTAAGATCTTCTCTACTTATTTAACTTAACCTTGCTGGTGCCAAGATTGGAGACACAGTTTTCCCTCCAGTAAGAACACTGGCAGCCACTGTGTTCTGTGTGTTGTCTACACTATCTCTCCATCTTTAAAATCTCCTCCCAGGGGCACCTGGGTGGCTCAGTTGGTTGAGCATCTGACTTCGACTCAGGTCATGATCTCATGGTTCGTGGGTTCAAGCCCTATGTCAGGCTCTGTGCTGACAACCCAGAGCCTGAAGCCTGCTTCAGATTCTGTGTCTCTCTTGTTCTCTGCCCCTCCTCTGCTCATGTTCTGTCTCTCAAAAATAAATAAACATTACAGAAAAATTAAAAAATATAGCCTCCCAGTGCAGAGGCTATGATTCCCAAAACCCAGTGGGGAAAGTGAGGGACTCTATCCTGTATTCTCCAAAACTGCAGCAGCAGAACTGGAGTTCCAGCCCTGTTCTGGTCATGTTTCAAAGCCCAGACTTATTGTATGTAATATCGCATAGATAAACTAAGCAGAAATTTAGGGTTTTTATTAAATGCTTATTTTTTTATTTTGAGAGAGAGAGAGAGAAAGAGACAGAGAGAGTGAGCAAGCACAAGTAAGGGAGGAGTAGAGAGAGAGGGAGAGAGAGTCCCAAGCAGGCTCCACACTGTCAGCACAGAACCAGATGTGGGCCTTGATCCCACCAACCAGGAGACCATGACCTGAGCCAAAACCAAGAGTCATATGCTCAACCCACTGAGCCACCCATGCACGCAGGACAATTAGTTTTAAAAAGGTACCAATTTCTTATAGTATTTCTTACTCAACCTGCTATCCTTTGGGAAAAACTCTCATCATTTTAAGGAAAGAAGTTTCTTCATGAAAACTAATTCACTAAATGCATATTAAATCCTCATATTAAGGAATATGAGGGACAGGCTTATGTCTCACTTTGGGAATGTAAGAAAACAAAAGCAATGACTGGATTTGAAGTCAGCAACAGATCACTGAAAGAGACTGAGAGGTTTAAAGAGCGGATGTTTGAAATACTCAGGCCATGTATAATCACATTTCCTTGGTTCACCTGACCAGAAATATAAAATTAATGATGGTTCTGGGAATCCACCCCCCAACTTTACAGACGGGGTTTGAGAGGGTCATGCCCCTGAGGCCATATTGGTACGTATAGTCCTAGAACCTGAGCCTCTTTGTCTTGACCCTGGCAGTTTGTTGTGGGCTGCTGTGATACGCTTTGGTCACCCACAGCATGCAGGGGAGCAGAAGCAAAGGATCTCAGCTTTTTTGGCTTGTCTCAGAGGTGAATCCAGACCCCACCACACTGATAACATAGTTCAGAGCCAAGGATGTGGCAATGTAGAACATTTTGAGCCTATGAATATACCTGGGAAAATTCTGAGGCTACATGGCCTCATACATAAAATACAAGAGTGGGCCTCCTAGACTGTAGTCCCCAGTGAATGAATCAGCAGGGAGAACAGCCCATTAGGTTCTGAGTGACAATGTGCTCAGAATCGGCTTTAATCGGCTGCTTGTCAGGCGAGAAGTCTGGGCAGCAGATTGGAAGCCTGCTGGCCAGCTCAGGCAGGGTGGCTTTTTCCTTACCATCCAGTGTTTATCCAGAGCACACACCAAGCAAACGATTCTCAGCAGGGAAAGATGTAGACTACTTCTTGTGTATTAGTTCCATTGAGGTAGATGAAATATGGGTTCTGGAAGCCTTTTTGGCACGCTTTCCAGCTACCACAAGGAGTGCTTATAAGGAAGATTATGAACTCTTTTTTAGTCTCTTGAAACCTTAAAATGTTTTTTTGGCTTTTTAAAAAATTTAAAAAATGTTTTAATGTTTTATTTATTGAGTGAGAGAGAGAGAGCATGAGCACGGGAGGGTCAGAAAGAGAGGGAGACACAGAATCTGAAGACAGACTCCAGGCTCTGTGCTGTCAGCACAGAGCCCGACCACGGGGCTTGAACCAACAAACCATGAGATCATGACCTGAACTGAAGTTGGATGCTTAACTGACTGAGCCACCCAGGCGCCCTTGTTTTTTCAACTTTGAGTGTGTGTGAATATCAATTTAATCTTGTTGAGCTGATAAATGAATTTCAAAGGCATGAACTAAACCATGAATTTTAAAGGCAGAATAGATTGTTACATATTCCTCACTGAGGGGTATGAAGATTAAATGGGCAAGAATGGGGTGTAACAGGAAGCAGATGCCACAGTTCCTGTGTAGCTGTGGGAGGTCAGAAGAAGATCTCCACTAAGCTCTTCTCACCCGTTGATCATAAATGACCATAAATCATCCAGGTCTGAAACAACCAATGGATTTCTTTTGTCCTCTCAACCCATCTCAACCACCTCCCTCAACAGTTATGGAGAAGCGCTTGCCTAGTTGGATGGGGGCTGATTATGCCAGGTTGCTAAACTCCATTTCTCTGCTCCTGTTGAGTAACCATCCAGCTGGAGAGTGTCCAGACTTCAGATGTGACAAAAGAAAGCGTAACTCAGAGATATTCCCAATGTCTCCTTCAACATGATGTTCACTCCAGCAAACAATGGGGGTAGAACAACTTATTCACATCTCTTACACGATGGTACAATTAAGCAAGAAAAGCCAGAGGACTTGCCTTAAGCAGGTGTCAGAATTGGGCTTAATACCTGGATTCTGAAATCTTGTGCTGGAATGTGAGGGAGTGCTAGCTGTCTTCAAATGATGCCATGCCCGAGGTTGCCAGTAAGACCTCTGAGGTAGATAAAGTCTATGGCATTGACTGCAAGTCCTCTAAGATGTCAGCAGGAAGTGCCCAGAGGAAACTGGGAAGCAGTGACTGGCAAGGATGCCAAGGCAGGCAGCCCCACATGGACATCTCCAGCCTTGGCTGGGCTGCTCCAGCCTATGCCACTGGTCAAGTCCATCTTTCCCAGTTCCTGCCTTGCATTTTCACTCCTCTCTGCTTTTTCCTCTTTCTTTTGCCCAGAAAGTTCTGTTTCTTTTCTGGGGCCCAGCTTGAATGACCTCTATTCTATAAAGCCTCCTCCAGGCCCCACCCCAAGAGGAGGGAGGAGGCTTCCTCCTTTATGTGTGATTCAAGATTATATTTACAGTTCTCTTTTCAGTAGTTAGCATACCGTATTATTTTTTTAATTGGGTATCTGTCTGTAACCTCGATTAGACTGTAAACCAGGCCTTACTTGTGCATCCCTAGCCTCTAGCAAGTGCCTTCCACCAAGTAGGGACGCAGGAGCTTTTGTTAATTTGAGGTCCATTTTTAAACTGTTCTCAGACAAAGAGCAGATAATCTTATTTTTCTTTTTCAATGTTTGTGAGACAGTCAAGCTTTCACCTATGGAGATAGAAGCTGCATTTGTAAATGAACATGGTTATTGCTTTTGTCTTTTCCTTCTGTGAATCTGATCTAAAAGCCTTAGCAGCTTGCAATGAGACAGGAATGAAGATTTTTAAGGGCTTCAGTTTCTGGGCCAGAGGGTTAGACAGAATATTTTTGGCTCCACATCTGGGGAGGAGAATGTTCAAATTTATTATTAACATGTTGCCTTTCTTTTACTTTACTGAGCTTTTTCTCATCTTATAGACCATACTGCTTAATGAAGTTTCTTTTCTCCTGCTCTCTTTTTCTTCCTGCTTCCTCCCCTCCCTCTTCCTCCCTCCTTCCCCTCCTCTCCCCTCTTTCCTTCCTCCCTCCTTCCCTCCCTCCCTCCTTCCTCCCTCCCTTCCTCCTTTCCTTCCTTCCTTCCTTTGCAATGGTAATTAATATGTGCAATCCATCTATTTGTTATCTTCCCTTACATCTAATGGCATTTATCTGCCCAAATTGGATGAAGGGCAATCTAAGGTCATGGGAGGCATGTTGACTTTAGAGATGCCTCTGGATTTGGAATCAGATGCTGCTGGCAGCATTCTCTGCTAAACTTAGCTCACTTTAGCATTTTTCTTTTAGTCAACATAAGCACTCTTCAAAACAAATACACACACACAAATTACAGGTAGCCTTTATAGCCTTGGTGATTCCATCATAGAGTCAAAACAGTGGAATAAAAGCAAACCTTGGCAGTCATCTCAATGAGTCTTCTGTAAGTCCTATGGTAAGAATTTCTTAGGTTGAATTTGAACACTGCCACTGAAAGCAACCACCTATCATCCAAGTTCGTAACTTCTTTGTTAGTCAACTTTGATTTCTCTTTGCTCTTTTGAATGTGCCATGGAGTCATATTATACCAACAACACAGATTTATTGTCCTTTCCCATATATATATATATATGTTCCCAAAATGCCTAAATGACTGCAGTGCCTCCAGTATTTCTGGACTGTAGTTGAAGGATAGTTCCAGAGCATTCATAAACCACCATGTCAGCTTTGGATCCTGTTTTTCAGCATCTGTGAGTTCTTCCTCTCCCACACTAGCTTCTCCTTGTTAGTTTCTTCTCATCATAAAATCTCTGTCAAAGTCCTACCTCGGGGTTGCTGGGTCAGCCCCATCGGCATCACTGGAGAACTTATTTCAAATATGGAATCTTGGGCCTCACTTCAGACTCATTGAATGAGAACAGTGCTTTCACAAGACCCTCAGGTGAGCTCTATGTACATTTAAGTTTGAGAGGCATTGCTCTGCCTAGGGAGCATCTTACGATTTCCTGTGGCCTCGCCCATTCTGATAACACTAATGCCAGAATTAAAAGAGGTTCTACTGGATGATTCCCAAATCAGCACGACCAAGTTGAGGTAAGTTCTTTATGGCAAGTGGGAGATGACCTCTTCAGTTTTATGACTCTCTTTGTCACTGAGCAGGGGCTATGCAGCCATGTTCCAAGCCCCTCGTTCCCAATGGAACTTTTCATAAAAACTCCTCTCCCTCAGTTCCTTACTCTAGAGGCAGTTCAGAAAAGTAAGCTACACTTTTGGGCAGGCACCATCATGTCCCTTTCAGTGATTATTTGTAGACTTCTTTCTAGTCCCCCGTTTTTTTTGAGAGAGAGAGAGAATGCAAGGGGGGGAGGAGAAGAGATAAAGGGAGAGAGACTTCCAAGCAGGCTCCACATTGTCAGTGCAGAGTCAGAAGCAGAGCTCAAACTCATGAACCATGAGATCATGACCTGAGCTAAAGTCTGACACTTAATTGACTGAGCCACCTGGACAGAGCCACCCAGGCGTCACTCTCTTTAGGTGCTTAATATATCCCTTGTCCCCTCTCCTTCAACCTGAAAAAAAAAAAGTTTACCTAGAAGTCAGTTGATGACAATAGATCCTTATGGACTCACCCATTCCCATCAATACATCACACACACACACATTCACACACACACACACACACACACACACACACACACACTCACACACATCTAAATTCCCCTTGGATTTAACTGGACCATCCCATATTCACTTACTTTGAACTGACATATATCTTCCAAAACCTTCTTTCCTCTCTAATTGTTGCCTTCTAGCACCATGAAAAATATACTTAAAACCCCTCTTCCATATGACTGCCTTTTAGGCATTTGAAGAGCGGTGTTAGGCCTCCATCGCCCAAACTTTCTTACTGATAGACTGCACATTCCCATTTCTTTCATCTTTTTCTCATGTTATATTTTCAGTTATTTTCCTAGACTGATCTCAAAATAAACTGATGACCATAAGCAAGAGACTGTGGAAAGCAGAGCATCACGACAGAGAACATTCTCCTAATAAATGAGGCCAGAGATAATGTCACGAAGACATCTATAAGCAGCCAAACTGGATAATATTTCTGTTGCTTTACTGCTCTCATGTATCAAGCAGATGAGCTACTGATAGTCATTTCTCAAATTATCATTGTCCATCTCACTTTTTCTTCCCAGTTTATTTATATTCTAGATTTTAGTTTCTCAGAACTCATTCTGGGAACTCTTCAAGCAATACAATGAGGGTCTATCCTTCGAAGGCTCTGTGTACCCAGAGCTTTTCAAGTTTTTGAATATCAGAAAAAATAAACTTAGGGATCATAATAAATCTTCTGTGAGAATTATTGTGATGGCCGAAGCCTTTGTAAGTTGACGAGATGTGTATCTAAGTTTCTAAGTTGACACAAAACTATCTTAGAATCACAGACAAGAATGAATCACTGATGATATTCTTTTGCTTTTCAGATTGTAGCTCATAATGCTTTAGAAATAAGAAAAACAAACCAATAAGCCAAATAAATCACTGGTAATTTTGAAACTTCTCTGAGGCTAACAAAGGATGGCACCCTTTTTCTCTGTCAATGATTCAAATAATCAATAAGTTTTTATTCTTTTGGTAAAGTTTGTTCCTTTGGAAGAGATTGCATATGAACAACCATATAATATCGTGATTATCAATAGAGCCCATTTAAGATTATATTTGTTATATTTTAAAATGTGAAGGTTTTTTCTCTCTATAAAATTACCTATTGTAGTAATTTCTAACATTATAGTTCACTATAATCACAAGGATTATAAAATCATCCATCATTCCACTATTCTTAAACACTTAATGTTTTGATGTACTATTTCTAATCCTCTTCTTTAATCATTGAGATATATTAATATATACATAAGTGGGATTGTTGATTATACACAATTTTATATTCTGCTTCTATCACCTGCCATCATATTATTAAATATTCTTTGGTTTTAATTATTGCATAATGTTCTAGTACATTATTGTTGGACATTAGGATTTCGTTCACTGGGATAAGTATCTTTGTGTGTAAATTTTGACCATTTCTGTTATTATTTCCTCATGATGAACTCTGTGAATTGGGATTGCTAAGCTAAAAATTATGGACATGTGATTCATTTGTTTTACATTTATATGGTGTTTAGTTTGTAATTAAAATGGCACTTAAAACATGCTAATTGGGTGGAGAGAGAGAGGTGTGTGTGTGTGTGTGTGTGTGTGTGTGTGTGTGTGTAGGGGGAGATAGAGAATTAGAGTTGCATATCTTCAAGGAAAAAAAATAATTTTTTAGTAAATGACTCAAGACCTATTAGTTAACTAATTCAAGACACTCTAAAAATGTGATTTTTATATTGGGAAATCTTAGTTCTCTATTACAGAAAAAGGAAAATTTCTAACCCTTTCACTTCCTAATAGAAAACACACACACGCTCTTAAGTGTTTATTTTTATAAGCAGTTTATTTTTACACATCACTATAGGTATTTATAGATTGAATAACCTCTTTTAAATTCCTTAAGGAAGGTTTATAATATTCTCCTCATGTCATAAAAGCAAAGGCACAGAAAGACTAGACTATAAATCCCATGAAGACAGAGATAATGGCTGTTCTAGTGAGTTTATCTCAACCTCAAGTAGAGCCCTTGACGTATGGAGGGATCTCAGATACCTAACAGTATATAGAATCTCCTTTTTGTGAGTACTTGAGTGAAAAAAAAATCTGTTCGGAACAATTTTATTTTCATAAAAATTTAAGTGAAGAGCACTGTAATGGAAGAAGTAATATTATCTGTAAACAAACCAAAAAAGAGGGTGGAATCCAAAAGACCAATCTGAAGTTAAGGTCCTTCAAAGACAGGAGATGCATCTCTATCTGGAGTCTGAGTTAAATAGAATCCAGTAACATCCAGAAACTCACGGAAGACCTTTGTCTCTCACTTTCCAGAGGCAAATTACCTGAAACCCTACTGGCAAAGTCTTTCTGTTCTTCCTTGCCTTATTACAGCATAGAGAATATTCCATAACACCGTTAAATGTGTGTTTTTTAAAATTTAATGTAGTAGTACTGGGAAAAAGTAAATTTTAGTTTAAAAAATTAAAGTAACATCTATAGCAACATGAGGAAAACATATTTTACTCTGTCAGTGTATTTGAGGTAATGGGTACTTTTCAGGAATAGCACAGAAAAAGATAGACAATTTAACTTAAACAAAATACTGTCCCTCTTTCCTCAACTGGCTCAAATCCTTTTCCAGCTACCACCTGTAGTGGTTTTACAGGTTAAATAAGGCTGGGGTGATAGGCTTCTTCTACTTGTCACCAGGTGAAAGTATTCTGAATACAAAGACCTGGGCGCCTGGGTGGCTCAGTCGGTTAAGTTTCCTACTTCGGCTCAGGTCATGATCTCACAGTTTGTGGGTTCGAGCCCTACAACAGGTTCTGTGCTGACAGCTCAGAACCTGGAGGCTGTTTCAGATTCTGTGTCTTCCTCTCTCTCTGTCCCTCCCCCACTCATGCTCTGTCTCTCCCTGTCTCAAAGATAAATGAAGTATTAAAATAAAAACCCCCAAAACAAACACCCTAATTGTGTCATCTTCTGCATCTTCTACATTTAGAAGCACAAGGCCAGGTGAACAAAGGATCAATCCAGGAGATCCATTCAAAAAGGAGGGTTTAGAAGACATAAATTTAGCTTTAACCACAGTGAACATAAACCCCTAAGAGGAACAAATTTTATAATGCAATTAAAGAAATAAAGGCATGGGGGAATGATGATTTAGGAATAAAAGGGTCTGTGTTAGGGACACATAGAGCACCACGTTGGCGACTCTCAGCCCCACAGCCCTCGGAGCAGTCCTAGGAGCAGGCCTGCAGGTGTGGAAGAGATGAATGGTGCCGTCCTCAGTGGGGCATGATGGGAAAAAGAGGAGAGTTAGGGTGCCAGGGGATTGCACAGAACTGTGATTGAGATCCAACAAGTAACCCATGCGTCATTCCAAGGTTGATCATTCTCGCAACTGATAAATGAATTAATTTACATTCCTTTGTTTAATAGCCTGATTACAATTGGAAATTTATAAGTGATGCTCTGAGATCTTATGCATAATTACTGACAAAAAATTTGCATGTTTAGTTCCACACAGTGTTGGAATTTTATTTATCAAAAATTCCATTTTGGATGTTTCCAATAATATGAGTATCAGTGGGAACATTTCTTTGAGGTTTGTTTATCATTGACATCATTCATCCTCCACTTCCCTTAATTGGAAGGATGTTTGGGGAAATTGCTCCACACCTGATTTTTCTTTGAACATGCATAACTCTTGGCAAGTGTATGTAAACCATTGGAAAGTTGTATGGAAGGTCTGTGGGTCAAAGAGCAGTTGTTTCTCAGAAGGGTCGTTTTGTGGACTCTTTATCTGTTGCACATATTTAGAACCCAAACATGATTATCCACTCAGATCAGAAGACATGAAGTAGATCTCATATCGTTGTATCAAGCGTATTAGTAAATTTCTCATCACATTGTTGTCGACACATAAAACAGCAAGGCGTTCGTGGCGGACCTATGAGGAGCTTGCCTATGTAATTTCCTCTACCATAAAGGCCATCAATATAAAAATGCTCATAGACAAAATGAGAATTGGGGGCAATCAATAAGGCACAAATTGCACAATAAAGCCACTAACCTCTTTCTGAGAAACTTTTCCGCAAGGAAATTGTGCATAGAAAGTCTTCAAGGAATAACTGACTTCAACAAGTTTTCTGCTGGTCAGCAAATACTTTTTTGCTTTGGAGTAAAAATAAACAACAACAACAAAGCGAAACAAAAAAGATCCCCAAAAGAGCAGTAAACAAGGAAAAACACATCTTTCCAGCAAGAACAAATGAGCAGGAAAAGGTCACCATCTTGTGTTTTCTTTATTATTTATCTATTTCACAGTTTGTGGTTCTGAAGTATTTTATCACCATGACTCTTTTTTTTTTCCTTAAAAAATCTGGGAACATTCAACTGTGAATAGTTATGCCAATTTTAATCTCAAAGTAAAATCTGGACAACAAGTAGCATGTTTATTGGAGGAGGGGTGTAAAGAAAACTGATTTCTGTTTATTTGCTTTTCATTAAAACCACAAGTTCTTGCCTATAGATTGTTTTATCATTTTCTATCTTGGCATTAATGTATATTCATCTTTGAAGATTTAAGAAATATAAAATAAGTAAAAGAAAATAGCACCAATCTTATTTCATAAATAGAACTTTGATGTCTTTTGTATTATATTATGAATAGATTGGTATCCACTCAAATTTTTTTATTATGTGGTGAACATTTTTCCATATTTCTAGTTCTGCAAAGTATTCCATTGTATAGATCCATAATAATTTATATAGTCCATGTTCTTTATTAATCTTTTGTTTGTTTAATTTAAATGAAGATGCATAGTATCAGCCAAATAGGAAGTCAGGTAAGCCAAACACAGTTATGAAATTCAGGTAATGTCAGTTATAGATCCCAACTTAGCAGAATAAAGCAAACCTTGATTTCTCTCTCTGCCAAATGATTTAACAAGGCAGACAATGGAAACCTTGTATGAACTTGATAAATTAACAAATGCAAAAGTGTGGCCCAGAAATGTGAGGCTAATACAGAGAGAACAGGTAGGTGGGAGTATCCAAGCACAAGGGTTAGGAAGGCCAACCAGAGCATGCTTCATCCAGTTGTGTTTCGCATTTTTAAAAACATGTAGCTATTGGTCTACTTTTCTGGCTGGCTTGTTTTCTCAGCAAAGAACTAGCTTTGGTTACAGCTCTCCCTGGGTAAGATAAATGGAGCATATATAGAGCTATGTATTGGGCATGAAGCCCAAGCATGTTTACAATTCCAGAGACCCTGCATGGCTGTTTAATAGAGCCCAAGCCTAAAAAGACTTAGAATTTTTACCTTATCTTCCTCAACCCACTTGAGTACAGAGTGATCCTCTGGGACACTGAATCTCCAAGAAGGGGCATAAGGAACAAATAATTCTCCAACTTTATTCAAACCTGAGGCTCTTTTTTCCCTAAGCCCACCTATTAGCCTTCTACAAATGTTACTGTTCTTTGGAACACAGTTCAAGGACCATTGTTCTGACTAGAAGTGATTACTGCCTGGAGTTCTCTTAACACTCTGACTGTTGCTCCTGAATATCTATGCCTTTTATATGATAGCATATAAAAGTGATAACCTGGGATGTACATTAGAATCACTTAGGAAGGATTTCAAAAGTTTCCCTTGCTCTTCCGAATTCCTGGAACCAGGCCCCAGGCATTGGTTTGTTGTGTTTCTTGGATGATTTTCTTGTGTAGCTGTGTGGAGAACCACCAGCTGATGGTACGCTTTTTCTTCATGTACTTTAGGGAATAGGGTTAGTGTAACTTCAGATCCCCTAAGGCTACTTCAGGGACGTTGCAGATAACAGGTTCTCAACAAATATGTTGCTGAATGAATGAATGCAATCTTAAAACATAAAATTGCACAAAGTATTTAAGTAATATCTAAAATCAGAGATAGGGAATAATCCCTGATAGCCTTCTCCTTTCCTTACTCCTGGATATACACTTTTTAAAAGACAGAAATAATTCCAATAAATAATTGTAAATGCTTCCTACTCTGATCTTTTAGAAGCCTGAAGAATTTTAATTTTTTTTTTCCACAAGGAATGCAGAAAACAATCCTTTTAAAACTTGAGCCATTCTTTCATCTTTCTTCCTTCCTTCCTTTTTTCTTTCTTTCTTTCTTTCTTTCTTTCTTTCTTTCTTTCTTTCTTTCTTTCTTTCTTTCTCTCTCTCTCTCTCTCTCTCTCTCTCTCTCTCTCTCTCTCTCTCTCTCTTTCTTTCTTTCTTTCCTTCCTCCCTCCCTCCCTCCCTCTCTCCCTCCTTCCTTCCTTCCTTCCTTCCTTCCTTCCTTCCTTCCTTCCTTCCTTCCTTCCTTTCTTCTATAACTTAATAAGTGCTTACTATATGGTATACACTATTCTAGCCTTTCTTCCTTCCTTCCTTCTATAACTCATTACTAAGTGCTTACAATATAATACACACTATTCTAGGATTTAAGAATATGCTACTGAACAAAATAGACAAAGGTCCTGATCCTCACAAAAGTCATGCTCTAGTGGGGGGAACAGTATGTATGTAAGAGGATGATAGGACTGAAGAGGAAAACAAGGCTAGGAAGGGTGTAGGGAGTGAAGTGAGACTGCAGTTTTTATATAGATGGGCTAGACTATGCCTGCTGAGAAGGCGATACTTGAGTAAACAGTGGAAGGAACTGAAGGAGCATCTGGGCGCAAATTTTTGAGCCAAGGGAACAAGAGCAGAGAGGCTTTGAGACATTAGCACACACTGTGTAGGAGTGTTAGGAAATTAGAAGTAGGAGATAAAACAAAGAAATGGGGAGACCAGATCCTGAAAATCATTGAGGGTTTTAAAAAGTTTGTTTGTTTGTTTGTTTGTTTATTCAGAGAGAGAGAGAGAGAGAAAACACTCCAAGTGGGCTATTCACAGCCAGTGTAGGGCTCAAACTCATGAACCTTGAGATCATGACTTGAGCTGAAGTCAGATGCTTCTGAACCACCCAGGTGCTCCATCATTGAGGGTTTTGAACCAAGGAGTGACCTGGCCTTGCATTTTAATAGGATCACCTTGTTTGCCATGTTGAATAGACTGAAAGGGGTAATGGGGTGGAAGCAAAGAGACCAGTTAGGAAGCAATTGCAATAAACCAGATGAGATAATGGTGATTTGGACCAGACTATTAACATTTTGAGATAAACAGTGGTTAGGTTTTATGTGAATCTCTTCTTTGATCTATGGACCAACATAGCACACAAAATTGTGTAGTAGATTTGTGTGTAGAACACAAAATTTCCTTTCTGGACCTTTGTTATAATAATTCTAATCTTCAACTTTTTTAGAGCCCCTTTGAATGTAAAAATGATCCCCCCATTTTTTGCAGTTGCAAACAATGTAAAATAAAAGCAGAAGATGTGATTTGTCTTTAATAAATACTCAGCTTCCATTTCTTGGGTGCTTTTCTTGTGGAGAGACTCGAGAGAGGATTTCTGTACCTAGGTAGTGGGAATAGATGTGTTTAAACATGCCTCCCAATACAGAGATTCTACGACTCTGTGATTCTTAATAACTGAAAATTAACTGAATGTGCAAGGACTAAAAACTCATACATACATTACAGTGGCATGAATTGTACCAATAAGTTGGAAATGGATACTCATGATCATAGATGGTATTCAAAATATTGTACAACTAGCCCAGCAGAGATACCAACCGATGAGAACAGATGCTGTGTGAAAGTAACCTGTGCGGTCCTCTGGCTGAGTATCAGCTCTGCTTATACTTGAGTGTGGATCAAGCCACATTTGAGTGGACATGGTTTGACCAAGGTTTCTGTTGGTTTAAGCCAATTCAATTGTGCAAATAGAATGAACATGGGTTTTGTGCTTAGGTTTGTGTCTGACACTTTAAGAAGAATATAAGAGAAGTATAAGGCATGGTTGTGACCTTCTAAATGCTTTTAATCCATGTTAGAAGACTTTATTTGGCATTCAGAACAAATTGAGACTCATGCATCATATGATACAGTAACAATTTTATAGGGTCTCCGCCTCCCAACATTTTGCCCCTCCCAGAACACCTGTGTCCTTGCTGAACCTGCAGAGTAGTATAATGAAAGAAGAAACCAAGCCGACTTGCAGGATTTTAGGAAATATCATTGGCCCCAAGATGCTCGCAGGCATCTTGCAGCAGACACACAGCGTCCTCAGCCCAGTGCTCATCACACTGACTTAGACAGCAGTCACACAGAGTGAGACCCCTTCCCCATGTTCATGATCCCCTCCTGGTTTAGGTATTTCCCAGCACTGTAAGAACCAATAACCATAAGTCAAAGGGTATGGAGGTAAGGAGGTAAGGGTAATATAAAAGGGTAAGGAAATAAGGAGAGTGGGAAGAAGTAGTCATGCAAATGCAGTCTTGTCCCATGCTTCCCTCCCAATTCCTGATTAGCTTTAAGTAAGGGGCACTCTGTCATGTGAGATCTGATCACGCATGCTCAAAGCCTATTTGGACATCATTCATTCAGCACTTGAAGCGGATATCTGGGTCAAGGTTATGACTACTTTCTATAGTCGACACCCCCCGGCCCATATAACAAATAGAGAGAATTTACAGAATTTTAGTTTATCTGACTTACTTATGCCCCAATCATTAAAAGGAGCCTGGGGACAGAAGAAAGTGATACAAGCCTTATCTAGAAGGAACACAGAATTTCCAAAGTCAAAGAACCACAGATTCTGTCCCCTAAGCTGGATGCCCATTATAGCTCTGCCAAATGCCTTTTTTCAGTATCTTCTTATTTAAGCCTCTGCCTCGCTGAGCTGGTTAAGTGCCAGAATATGTCGGACTGACCATGCCATAATGCACTCCTTCCGCATCAAATCTTTCAGAGCTGGTAAATTTAGACAACCTAAAGAACCATGTTGTGTCTGTACCACTTATCAAATTGGCATAAGGGTTAGAGACTTAAGACTGGGAACTGGATTTTCCCAGAGGGCTGAGTTATCTAATCGTCAGCAATTTTGAGGTTCACAGTAAGGTAGAAATAATGGAATTATCTGCCTCTAGATGTAAAGGCATCTTCTCAGAAGGTCAGAAGGAGTTCACAGCCTTTGCTGTTGGCTGGGCAGTCCGGCCCCTGCTAACGTGAACTGTTTACTTGACTGGAAATGTAAGAAGATTCTATAGGAGAGTAGGCTCTGTACTGATCTTAAAGGGAGGCCCTGCATCCTGCTGATGGCTCCTCATGAGGGGCAAAGCATCAAATTCAGTACATAGTTCTCTGCTTCTGGTAAATACTTGTCCACAAAGCTATGGAGCTATGGAGTCATGTTCTGAATCCTGCTACGACCACCTACTAAGTGTGAGACTTCGGCAAATGACTTCTTTTGCTGTGCTGCAGTTCCCTCATCTGTGAAGTGGGGATCATGGCACCTACCTAGCAAGGTTACTGGGAGTTTGAATTCAGTCTCTTTAAGATGGCTACGGACTCAGAGTAAATGCTTGGCAAAGGTTAACTATCCTTTTTTAAATTAAATTCTTTAAATATTTATTTATGTTTGAGAGATAAAGACACAGAGTGTGAGTAGGGAGGGTCAGAGAGAGAGGGAGGCATAGAATCAGAAGCAGGTTCCAGGCTCTGAGCTGTCAGCACAGAGCCTGATGCGGGGCTTGAACCCATGAACTATGAGATCATGACCTGAGCTGAAGTTGGCCGCTTAACCAACTGAGCCACCCAGGTGCCCCAAAGGTTAACTAACTATTCTTATTTCCTGGTGTTAACATGGAGAGGGCTGATAAAAAAAATTTCCAGTAGCAAAAGGTTTATGTCTTTTTTTTTTTTTTTTTTTTTTTTTTTGGTTAAAATTCTATTGAAAGAGATGAAGAGGTTAAATAAAACTAAGGAAGCATGACCCGGAGTAACAGGAGTGATAATAAATGTGTCTTTTTATGTTTTTTAAACAGTGGATTGAAAAAAAGAAAATCTTTTATGCCAACAAGGAAACCAGCGTATGTGGGGAGCATGCTATGTGTTGGGTGTGCGTAATAGCAAGCATAGCACATTTAGCCTCTCCTCTCTATGGTGTGGCTGTCCGCATTTTGTAAAGAAACCAAAGCTCCAGTGAGCAAAGAGCAATCTGAGAACTCAAGGGGCACGTGGTGGCTCAGTCAGTTAAGCATCTGACTTCAGCTCAGGTCACAATCTCTTGGTTCGTGGGTTCAAGCCCTGCATCGGGCTCTGTGCTGACAGCTCAGAGCCTGGAGCCTGCTTCCAATTCTGTGTCTCCCTCTCTCTCTGTCCCTCCCCTGCTCATGTTCTGTCTCATTCCTTCTCAAAAATAAATAAACATTAAAAAAAAAGATGAGAATTCAAGCCTGATACCTCTAAAATCCCTCCTCTTCCACTAACTCCAAATCCCATCTGTTTCTCCTTCCTCCCGTTCTTGTTCCAAGCCTTGATTTCTTTGCCATGACATTGAGTTATCCTCTCTTGGGTGGAGCTCCCCTCTCAACAACACCGCTCCTCTGACACTGTGCCAAAGGGCCCTGATCAGCTTTCCTTGGACACAGCTAGATGTCACCCAAACTACTATGAGGTGTGGCAGATTGGTATGGTTTTTTTTTTTCCATCCTTAGCAGATAGCAGGTGTCTTGTGTCCAGTCATCTGTCAGTGGCTAACTAATGACTCCCTTTGTGTCCTCCAATGAAAGTATTTCAAAAATTGTGGAGAAGCAATCAGGAGATAAAAGGTGAAAGTGTGGCCAAATATGTATGTGTCCTTGAAGCTGTGTCTTTGCATGCCCATTGCATTCCAGTAATAGACAGTCACATCACATGGTTTGCTCAGCCTGCTCGCGCAATTGCTCCAAGATAGAGCACACAGCTGGGGAGAGGAAGGTTTATGCTCTAGAGTCAGAGGGAACACTGAAGTTTGCTGCAAGCTTGTTGGGCAGCCTGGACCTGGGTTCAAATCTTTGCTCTGGTTTTTAAGAACAGTAGGACCTTGGAGAGTTTGTATGCCTTTTTAAAGCCTTGTTTCTTCCTATGTAGAAGGAGAATAACCATATTTTGTCATGGGTTCCCCCGATGATCAGTGTGGTCATGAGTGTCAGATATATGGTACATAGATTAGATAGTGCCAAGTAAATGGCAGTTAGTGTTAACATGCCCCCATTCACTTAGGAAAGCCAGGTATTTATAAGCAGCTATGGTTTTACCTGGCCGTACACTTAGTGGGATCATAGACCTTCTTAGAAGGTACCTGTTGAAATGTTGCATTTAGCGAGTGAGTTGCACACCTACAATGGCAGCAACTGTGTGCCCCTCAGAGAGGAGCCCCTCATCAGCCGACTTCAATTGTACACATGCCTCTGAGATGATGTGTGACCTTCATGTCCACAGACACAACGAGCGGACAATGTCAGCAAAGAAGTGGAGGATGGCTTTGTATTTGGTTCCTCCTTTTCATCCATGCCTGGTACAGATACCACCTCCTCAGAGGCCACTTCCCTGATCACAGTGTTTCAAATGCCCCTCACCCCCCACCCCCACTCCTTGCTAGCCGTCCTCTCCCCTTCATTCCCCAATATTAACATCTTGTACCAGAATGGCACCTTTTTTACAATTGGCAAATTTGCATCAGCACACCATAATTACCAAAGTTCATCATTTACATTAGGGTTCATTCTTGGTGTTGTACATTTTTTGGATTTTGACAAATATATGGTGACATGTAACCACCATTATAGTGTCCTACAGAATAGTTTCACTGCCCTAATATCCTCCGTGGCCTGCCTGTTCATTCCTCTCTCTCCTTAAGCCCTGGCAACCACTAATCTTTTACTGTCTCCTTAGCTTTGCTTTATGCAGAATAGTCATCTAGTTGTATGCTTCATTTAAAAAAAAATCATTACTCACTCTTTATATGTTTATTTATTGTTTTTCCCTCCTAGTAGAATGTCAGCTATATGGAAGCAGTGTCATTTTCTGACTTATTTTTAAAAAATGTTTGTTTATTTGGGGGAGGAGGGGCATAAAGAGAGAGAGAGAAAGAGAGAGACAGACAGAGAGAGAGAGAGAGAGAGAGAGAGAGAGAGAGAATCCCAATCAAGCTCTGCATTGTCAGCACAGAGCCTGATGTAGGGCTCTATCTCACAAACTGTGAGATGGTGACCTGAGCCAATGATGTCAAGGATCTAACGCTTAACCGACTGAGCCACCCAGGTGCCCTGATTTTCTGACGTTTTTTTAAAATGAGGCACCCTTGTGGCATCTGGATAGCTCAGTTGGTTAAGCATCCTACTTATGAGCTCAGGTCATGATCTCACGGTTCATCGGTTCATGAGATTGAGCCCAGTGTCCAGCTCTACATTGACAGCAGGGAACCTGCTTAGGATTCTTTCTCTCTCTCCCTCTCCCTCTCCCCCCTCCCCCTTCTCTCTCCCTCTCCCTTTCAAAAAAAAAATGAGGTATCCTCAGTGTTAGACTATACCTGGCTCAGAATAGCCCTCAATAAATATGTGTCAGCTTAATAAATGTGTATATCTTTCCCCCATCAAAATCACTCTCCTCCTTCTGCCCAGGTTCACAGCCGATAATTAGAGGGGTGCCTGACTGGCTGAGTAAGAAGGGCATGCAACTCTTGATTTCAGGGTTGTAAGTTTGAGCCTCACATTGAGCAGAGAGATTACTTAAAAATAAATTCTTTATTAAAAAAAGGAAACTGAAAATTGGAGATAGTTGTACAAACAGCAATAATAATAATAATAATAATAATAATATTGGTTGTCATTTTTATTATCTCTCAGATGGCAGACAACTGTGCTATAAAGTGTGTTGTTTAATTTAATCCTTGTAATTACCTTCTGAACTAGGTACAGTTTAACAGGTAGTATAGGTAGTATATAGGTAGTCCAGCCATTTTATAGGCAGGAAAATAGAGGTTCAGAGAAGTTAACTTATCAAAGGTCAGAGATAATAAATGGTAAAGTCAAGGCCCACACTCAGGTCCATAGGATCCCAAAGTTGACGATCTTAAACAGTATGTTATAATTTAGAGCTGGAGGAAACCTGGCTAGCGCGTTCCATCCCTTAGATTTGGAACATGGTTGGCTCATCTAAGTGTCTTGACCTTCACCCTGGTCCATTTAACATGTATAAGGCATCTGCTGTTTGCTGTGCCACGTGCCCTAGCGCATCACCTGGATATTCTCAGGATCTGTGCCTGACTGGCTGACACAGAATCCGCATTTTAACCAAATCCCAGGAGATGTGTGCGGGTGAAACACGTACGTTTGAGAAACACTGCTTTGAAAGGTTATCAAAACCAAAAATTCTCATGTCGCCAAGCTTGTGAATCCACCAGCGTTTCAGCCTTCTGGGGAGCTTGTACTTTAGCGCTGGAAATAGTCGTTTACATAAAATGCTTCTCTTGTTCCCTAGCGCTTAAGCATTTAATAAGCATTTGAAATTATTTTAAATTACGCAAGGAATGAAATATTAGTCAGGGAAAAGGACTAAAGGTGGCTGAGTAGAAATACGCCAGCCTATAGGTCCCAAACAATAGAAAATGCTCCCTTCCAGTAATGCACAAGAAATGCAGCTTGTTTTTGTCTTGCTGTTATTCAGTGGCGGTGTCGGTATCTGGGGGGCAGTATAATGTTAGGCTTTGGTAAGTACAGTTGCTTAGATTTCTGTAACACAGCTTAGACTGTAGCACATCTGCAATAATGCAGTAATGAGCTTTGCTAGGGAAGGCTGATAGTTTACTCTAAGTTACAGAAGTGCTACTGCATTTTCCCCAGGGAAGTTGTGGGTGGTCCATTTTAGCAGGACTGGGGCCTGCTATGTTCTTACAATGGGGAACAGTGTTGTGTTTCCTAATATCTCTGTTCTAATCAAACTCAAGCTTTCCTACCCACTTGACCGTTTATGAGCATGTGCGCCAGGGAAAAGCATGGAGCTACGCTGAGTGTGCCACCTAGCCCTGGATTGTTTGCCTGAAAACACCAGGCTGCCGTCCAACTGATGCTCCCCTCCTAGTTGCATTGGAGTCTGAGGATGAATTCAGCACTTTAATCAGTGCATTTGTTTTCTGCTTTGTCATACACAGAACTGGCAAGTCTAGCCAGGGCACTGTTTGCAGAGGAAATCCCTGTGTCTGGAATGCAGAGCGTTCTCTTTCTATCTCACCACCGCCACTCTTTCCATTTGTTCCCAGTTGTATGCAGACTATAATTATGTGTATTTCCTTTCCTGCCATTTCTAATTGTATAAAACTTTTGCATCCAGGATGAATGCAATTCATCCAGTATTCTCCCCCTTTTCTCCTTGGTGATTCAAGCTGTTGCCTTGTTCTTTCTCATTGATTCCCGCACCACAACTCAATCAAATAAAAATACAATGTGTTGCACCTGACAATCATCGAAGTCATCTGCCATGGTGCTAAGAGGTGCTGTAGATTTCATAGTGCAGCAGTCAATAGCGAAATGCATCAGCACTGCAATGACATGCCTGTATTTGCTTTTCCTGGGATGCGCTGTGGTGGGATTCCTGAAAAATTCAACAAACTTGTGAGAATTCAGTGTAAGTGAGTAGTAACTATGCATTCAACATCTCCTTGAATGTTGAAATCTTCGGAGTTCTGGCAAATTCCCCTTTCCTTCCAAGGAATTGGAGTGGAGATAGGAGGGGGGTACCCTTCTTGGATACTATTAGTGCTCAAGACTCTGGCCTAGGTACTTTATATGTCCATTCCTATTTTTACTTGGATTTTTGCTTCATCTTTACAAGAAATTTAGGTTTTAATACATACATATGATTTATTTTATAGGCAAGCAAACTAAAGTTTATAGAAGTGAGATGATTTTTCAAGCTTTTACAGGTGGTCAGAGACAGAGTGGAGATTGTCTGAGTTGACGCTATCTTCTCTCTTTGCAAACCCTTCAATTCCAGAAAGTTCACCACATTCCTTTCCTTTCTGAAGCTGATTAATTGGTGGCATGGATTCTATTCTTTTCATATTCTTAAGTGTCTGGTGCCAAACTCCTGTATGTAATATATATTCTTTGGTAAAATAGGCGTCTTTTGCTATGTGTGAACATACACTGCAAGTTCAATTGTATTTAAGAATCTTTTGGCCTCCCAGAAGCCCTCATGGTGTTATCAGTTTGGTCATCATTGTGTGTCAGTAAAGAATCCTACTGAGCAAGATCAAAGGTCAAGGGCTGTCTCTGGAGATGCCTCAGGTTTGCTTCGTGTCCTAGAGAAAGCCACATATTTATCTGTAGTAGAGTGTCATCCACGTGCCCTATTTATCTCACAGGATTGTTGTGAATACTGAATGAGGTAATGAGTATAAATGGCTTTGGAAAACATAAGAATACATAGGAACGTATCAATCATACACCATTAGATATTTGCCAGAGTCTTAACATGAGTTGATATTAAAGACCACTCTGGGGAAGTTACTAGTAATTTTTTGCCCTCAAAGAACTTAACATGAAGACAAAAGAAACAAATGAACCCCACTGAGCTGGGTCTTGACTTTATAAATTTATAATAATTGCTCTTTTTGTTTCATTAGTGCCAATAACAGATTCTCAAGTGGAGTAAGCATCACGTGAAAAGCTATCAATTACCTGATGTTTCATAATTCACATTTTAAAAGTTTTTTTTAATGAAATTTACTTTACTGTGTCTTGCATTCAGTTTGCCAAATTCTCACAGTGTTTTCATAGCTTCTCACCCATCAAGACCAAGGCCAGTCTCCCCACTGACTATAGCAATGATTTTCCAAGTGTGGTCCCGATACAGTACCTTCAGCACCCCCTGAGAACTTGTTAGAAATGCAAATCCTGGAGCCCCACCATCTCAGTCCTGCTGAGTCAGAGACTCTGGGAGTGGAGCTCAGTACTTTGTTTTAACAAGCTTCCCAGGAGATTCTGAGGCAAGTTCAAGTGTAAAACTTGCTGCTCTACTAAAACCTCAAGGTACAAGTCAGAAGTTATGAACAGCTAGGCTAACAGAGGTCAGAAAGGACACATGAATGAGGGAGAGGACTGGGAATAAGATTATAAGGTGTTAGAGGAGGGCACAATTGAACTGAAGAGGTACCCTTCTTTTAAAAAATTTTTTTTAAATTTATTTTTGATACAGAGAGAGACAGAGCATGAGAGGGGGAGGGTCAGAGAGAGAAGGAGACACAGAACCGGAAGCAGGCTCCAGGCTCTGAGCTAGCTGTCAGCCCAGAACCTGACGCGGGGCTCGAACCAGCAAATGTGAGATCTGCTCTGAGCCAAAGTCGGAGGCTTAACCGACTGAGCCACCCACCCTGAGAGGTACCCTTCTTAATGTGAGCAGTTATTGGTGATTTCAGCCATTGGTTACCATTTAGGAATGCAAAGCAGGTCTAAATAGAATTTTCTAAAAGGTAGAAACATGACTGTCTTATATAGTGAACACATGTCAAAGATGAATTTGATTCATTAGTAAGAAACTAGCAATATGATAAAGCTGGTTCAATGGGAGGCTGGATAAAGCTCCAGCTGGCATGAGAGGCTGGCATATTTAGATAGTCAACAGAAGAAAGAATGTTAACATAAGATTAAATTAGTTACAAAATCGGTTTATATCCTGCAGAGCAATAAAACTATTACCTTTGGTTTTTTTTCCTACTGGACAAAAATAATTTGCAACCCATCAGTCATTGACAAGTTAACATCTAACTTGGCCCTAATCAATAGTAAACTGCAAACCAAGCAAGATTGCGTACCTATAATCTAGGGCCTAGATATAGTCCAGAGTTGAGTTAATTATATAAACCTTAGGAAGAGTTATTGGGTAATGCTCTTTTGAGACCACAAGAGTATGTAAGAATCTTTCTGAGTTATTTTCGATGTTTGCATAATGCTTCTTAACAAGCAAGGACGGCAGACGTTCCATTTTCTCTAAAGGAGGCTGAGTCAGGACTGACATGTGAGGTTTTCCCATTAACAAATACAGACTAAATACCACATGCTTGAGGACAGATAACTGTGGATTGCCGACGTACAGTTCAGGGATAAGCCATTACTGAATTCTCGAACTCCAAAAATACTCTGTTCCTCATTTGATGCCACTCATTCTATTCATTTTCTCCACTGTGTCCAGTTAAGCACTCAGTGTTTCATTATTAAAGCCTGTTATCCAGCTTGTGAAAGCAGAGCTAACGGGCAGTCTCTTGTTCAAATGTCCTTACTAGATATTTCAGGCCTCAGCTCCCCCTGCATTCTTCAGAAAATTATAACAGCTTTGCTTTCTTGCAGTTTGCTTCCTTTCATGACTTCAACCTAAGAGACAAGCTGCTTACCCTATCAATATTTAAGGAATTCAAGGCAAGACTGAGAATGAAATAAGTGTCTAGGCAAAGTAAGACCAAAGCCGTGTAAGTCCTTCTTACAACATTCTTAGGTAGAGAGATGCGATAGAAGGATTTTCATAGAGACGATTTTTCTTCCTGCTTTGTTTTCAATTGTTGTTCCAGAGCCTTCTATCCATTGAGCCAGTATCTTTCAAACCTCAGAGGGAGGGCAGATACAACCATGAACAAAGAAATCAATGCTCAGCTTCGAGTTTCAAAACAGACTTTTAAAAGTGCACAAAAGAGGAAACCATCTTGAAACCCAATGCACTTTCTATGAGATTTTTTTCCAGTTCCAAAGCATTGACTTTGCATATAAGGAGCCAGCGTTTGGTGGATCCTAGGTTGGAATTCATCCATTCATTTATTCATTCATTCACCCTACAATTATTCATGGAGCATTTAACACAGAGTAGGCTCTGGATGTATAGTAGTGAACAAAACAACGTGTTCTCATGGAGTTTACATCCTGATGGGTGGAGCTGGACAATAACTATATCACAGAAGAAAAAACATATAATAAGTCAGGAGGTAATAAGAGCCATGAGGAGGAAAGGGCAGAGACAAACAGACTAGGAGTATCACAGAGGTGGTATTCTTGCTGTTTTACCTATGGTTGTGAGGGTAGGAAGGTCTCCCTGATGCGTGATCATTGATCAGACCTGAAGGCTGTGCGGGAGAAGCCAGGCAGATATCTGGAGTCTGAGCGAAGGGAACATCCTGCACCCAGGTCTGAATCAAGAGGTGGCTGGGGCAGAGTGCCGAAGAGGAGGAGAGGAGGGCAAATTACCTAGGGTTTCTTGGGTCAGCATCGGAACTTCGGATTTTATTCTGAGTGACTGGGAAGCCAATGGAGGGCTTGTAGAGCAGAGGAATGATGTTATGTAACTTGCACTTTGAAATCACTGTGGCTGCTGTTCTGAATATGGACTCTGGAGAACTAGGGGAGGAAACAGAGGGACCAGAGAGGAGGTAACGGCAATAATACAAATGAGGGATGATGGTGCCTCAGACCATCATGGTAGTGGTGGAGGGGAGAAGAATGATCAGCTTTTGAATGTATTCTGAATGGTGAGTTAGAACCATAAAATACCAAAGGGCAGCAAGGAGCGATCGGAGGAGCTGTGACATGATCTGACTTGCACTGAGTCTCCATGAAATCCCCTTTCCTGGTTGCCTGAGACCCAGCTCTGGAAGATCAAAGGCATATGGAACAGGGGTTTGCTCTGTAGGGCAACTGCAACTCCCAAAGAACAGTGCTGAATCCTGCATGATACTTGGATGGTAGAGGAGCATCAGTTGTGCGAGGAGCCTGGCTACCATGGAGAAGAGGACCACTTTTCAGACTCTGATACTCTCTGTATGGTGAGCAACTCCCAAATAACCCACAACTTTGACAAGGAGATAGTGGTAAGAGGAAAGAAAGCCAGCTGACCCCAAAGATCTGTGGCCAGGACTAGAACACAATATGTGAATAAATACCCCTTTACCAGAGTCCATTGCAAGATCAGAGATGCTGGGAACAGTGGACTAGAAGAATTGGATTCAATACCCAAGACCAGGTAAGTTCAAACTATGCCCAGGAAATGTCAGCAAAGACAGGAACAGTTCACAAGGACAGAGTCTCCTCTTCCAAAGAAGAGAACTTATCCTAACAGAGCTTTGTAAAATGTATGCAGTCTCCAACAACACTAAGGCCAACAACAACTCCAGACAAAAATTGTTTTATTACAGTTGAGTTGAAAAAGGAGTAGGTGTAATTCTAAAGTCTTGAATCAGGGAATGGTATTCAAGTATCCTGCATTCTTCAACCTAGTAGAGAATTTCCCCTCTTGCCAAATCTGTTTTTATTGTCTGCATATCCTGTAGCAAAATAGAGTGGGGAGAGCAGTCCCTTAGTTGGTCTTATGTTTTTCTGGCTAAACCATTGTGATTTGGTACTGTGGCAAAAAAGTACTAACAGGTTCCAACTGTATTTGTGGGAACAGTCTAGTAGGAGCCTCTCTTCTGCCAACACCCACACACCCATTCCTACCAAGGTCTTCAATTCTCCATCTGTAGAATGAAGGAGGGTTTGTGCAGAAAATCTTTATCATTCTTTTAACTCTAAGTGCCTTGGGCTTTCTGACTATTGCCACTTAAACATCTTCAGCCACACTTGTTTCTCCTGTCACTCGCCCTATCATCTGGCATAGTGCCTTGCTCACATTGGGTCCTGAATGACTTTTACCTTGTGAGTGAATGAGAAAAAGAAGGGCATCTGCACACCAGCCCACTGTGGGGCCTCGCTCAGGGTAAGGAGCTGGGCCTGAGCCCCATTGGGTGACAGGAATAAGGCAAATTAAATTGGGAGCCACAGTCACCTTCGTTCATCACCTTTTCCTGTTAGTATCAGCACCTCTTCATTTTCTGGTTTCGTCCCTGAGAAAATGCAGTGAGACTATCTGAACCCTTCTCGTCTCTTTTCCTTCAAGCCTAGCTGTTTGAAGGCATGAAAACTGGAAGTTGAACATGTCCTAAAGCTAAAGCCCCTTTGGTGGTGGCAGATTTAGTCCCTAAGTTTTTGTTTTGTTTTGTTTTACTGCATGGGAAAGGGCTCTGACCAGTTGTTCAAAGGGCATTCACACAGCAGGCGGAGAAAAGCTGCCGAGTTGGTGTGGTGTGACAACAGGTGCCCAGGCTCTGCCTGGTCTCTCCAGGTCTCCACTTTCCCCACAGATCTGACCTCATGAGATGAAGTAGGACACTCCAGGCTCACATGGAGTGTTTTCTAATTCTGGGAAGGAAGGGATATGAATAGAAATTGGAGAGGAAGTCTCATTGGACTAAGGAGATGGATAGAGGGGCTGGTGTTGAGTTAGGAAGTAAGATGGAGGGGAGGGAGTCTGAGATGCAGAGAACTGTCAGAGCAAGTGTGTGGGAGAGGAAGGAGGAAGAGCAGGAACGCCTAGGGAACAGCAAGTAATCAAGTCATCGATATATCTGGATCTGCGGTCCTTATCAAGATTTATAAGTCGCTGGTGCCATTTTTAGAAAAGTTTAAGATCTGAGGCCAAGAAGTCTGTATTTCACAAAATCAATAATTCAACAAAAAGTGGCAAGGTACACGTGATCATTTGCTGGCTGCGTGATATAGAATGTAGTGGAACATGTAACTATGACTGAAACCTCCATCTTTGGCCTGTAAGCAAAAAGAAGTGATTTGTTTGAAAGATGGATATGTAAATGATTTTTGACAAATTTTAAGCAGCACTTGACTTCTGTGGGCTTTTCAGTTTGGAAGGAATACTTCTCTACATTATCCAAATCCTTTGTACTGCTGGGGAAAAAATGTTTTTGCTGCTGAAAAGAAAAACCTTTAAATTTTAAGGAAGCTTCCTGAATTCTCTGAAGCTCTTATTGATACATTAACACAAATTTTGATTAAGGATAAACGAATTCAAATTTTAAGGATAGAATTTCCCGAGAACTGTGTTTTCTGAATGATAAAACTCGTCTATAAGCTACCAACAATGTGCTAGTTAGTTTAGGCTTCAAAAATGTTGTTCATAGTTTCAGACTTTTCTCTTTATATTCCCTCTATAGAATCTGTCTCTCTATTTTGATTCTGTGCCCCTCCCTGGTTCTATACATTGACTGGTTCCAGAATAAATCACTAGGGTATTGAGACTTTAACACTCATTCTGTCATTTTTGCATGAAGTGGATATTTGAGGGCGCCTGGGTGGCTCAGTCACTTAAGCGTCCGGCTTCAGCTCAGGTCATGATCTCATGGTTCGTGGGTTCGAGCCTCGCGTCGGGCTCTGTGCTGACAGCTAGCTCAGAGCCTGGAGCCTGCTTCGAATTCTGTGTCTCCCTCTCACTCTGCTCCTCCTCTGCTCGCACTGTCTCTCTCTGTCTCTCAAAAATAAATAAAAAACATTAAAAAATTTTAAAAAAAGAAGTGGATACTTGTAGCTTGAGTTTCAGATTGAGTGCTTGGTAGGGTAGAAAGAGTAGCACTGGAAACAGAAGAACCAGGGTCAGAATACATTCTATTAACAGTCACTCTACCACTTAATTATCTAGTGGCCTTTGACTTTTAAAAATTATTTAAAAAATTAAAAATTAAAAAAATTATCCCAAGATCATTTTTCTCACCTGTATAGTAATACAAACAATGGCAACATCTCTCTTATAGAGAAGAGCAGTGTGAGTTTCTTGCAGTGTAGCTGCTATAGGGTAGGTGCTGAACAGTGTGACTCCTTCTCTTCTCCCTTTCTTGCACCCCTCCTTACCCCTAAAATGTAGTACTTGTTTACTCCGTCCCTTTCCTAAAAACTTCCCATTTCACTGAAAGCCACCAGCCCCTGTGTGACCTTGAGGAAGGAATTTCTGTCTTCTGAGTATGAGTCATATTTTCATTAAAATGTGGGACTAAAGAGGCGCCTGAGTGGCTCAGTCAGTTAAGCGTCCAACTTCGGCCCAGGTCATGATCTCACGGCTCGTGAGTTCAAGCCCTGCGTCAGGCCCTGTGCTGACAGCTCAGAGCCTGGAGCCTGCTTGGATTCTGTGTCTCCCTCTATCTCTCTCTCTCTGCCCCTTCCCCACTCACGCTCTGTCTCTCTCTCAAAAATAAATAAACATTAAAAAAATGTGGGACTAAAGGTGATGACTATGGGAACTTACTTCTGTTGGGATCATTCAGAGTTTGTAGATCTCTCCTATTTCCTGGCTCAGCTTTCCCTCAGCTGACATTCCCTCCCTCCAGCCCAGGAAGCCTACTGCATTCCAGTGTAACTTACATAACAGGTGCTCTGTATCAGACACACCAGCCACTGATAAGTCTTAAGCTTAGAAATAGGCTAATAGAATTTTCTGCAAGCTACAGATGGAGCAGTGTTTTCTTCTTGTGAGCTAACTTTCTATTTCATTTCAAAACATTATGGTTTGTACATCTCTGAGAATGTTAGATCTTCTGAGAATTTAGCATGCTCTGCTTATAAAAAATGGTCTGTTACCCACTTCTGTAGCAATTAGTTTTTAATGGTAAAGTCCTAGAGCCACTGTAACTGATTGGTCTGTTTTAGACACAACCTTGTATGGCCAGGCTTGGAAAATGAGTGAATAACATAGGAAATTCTTTAAAACTTTTTAATGTGGGGCTCAAACTCACCAACCATAGATCATGACCTGTGTGGAAGTCAAACACTTAACCAACTGAAGAATAGGAAATTCCTGATCCTAGTATCAGGATCAAGGTACTAGGGGTTCTGCACCTCTCATTCATTCATTCATTCATTCATTCATTCATTCATTCATACATGTTTGAACCTCTAGAATAATATAATTTATGAATTGACTTTCTGAAGAAAGAAAGGAAGGAAGGAAGGAAGGTAGGAAGTAAGGAAGGAAGGAAGGAAGGAAGGAAGAAAGGAAGGAAGGAAGGAAGAAAACTCCATGCTTTATGCAGTAGAAAGAGCTCTGAACTCAGATCAGAAGATCTATATATGAGTATTGTCTTCTGCTTTCTAGCTGTGTAGATCTGAGTGAGTTAACTTTCTGAACTTTAAAATTCTCATGTGGAGATAATAATCCCTGTATTCTAAGATGCTGCATGGATTAAAAGAGTTGATATATGTAAAATAACATGTGAAATCTAAAACACAAAAGTTGGCATTATTGTAAAGTAACTTTTACTTTTGTTCATCATCACCATTATTATATTATTATTTTATTATATAATACCAAATTCTGGATTCCTTAAGATACCCTTTTAAAAAGTGCTATAAAATACAAGGAAATCATAAGTGCCCAAAGAAAACTGATAATACTCACTGATGCAGTAACTAAATTAAATAGCCAAAGAGAGAGCAAAAATAAGTTTATTTCTTGTTTTTTCTCCCAATCATTTCCTGTGAAGATGGCTTCATCGACTATATAACATTTTTAGGATTACAAAATTATCTTTCCTTGCATTTGCAGGGGTATCTTGAATTGTTCTTGAGTGTGAAATTATTTCTCATCATTGTATCTAAGCACAGAGCTGATATTCAGGTGGGACCCACCAGTGTTGGTGTCCTGCATGTTATAATATAGAAATACACCCACATTCTGCTGTCCCAAGACTCTCATACCCCCACCACCTTCGCCTCTGCCAGAGATAATCTTTTTCATCCCTCCACAGTCCTGGGACTTAAATGGGTTAACTCCTGAAATAGCCCAGGGCCACCAGGAACCCGCCTGAGCACTAATCGCATGCATTCTGACTAATTGATGCCAGTGAGGACTGATTGGTAACCATTTGAACACCACCCCTACCTAAGTTCTACACTGAAGGTGAAGTGGCTCCATTTCTACCAGAAGGTAGTATCTTTTCATTGAGAGAAGTGCCTGATGGAGAGAATGTAAGCAGCACTTTTCCTTTGAATGCCTTGCTGGCATTAATCTCAAAGATTTAATATAATTCTGAAATTGATTTAAGACCTGGAGTTCTTAAGTATGATTTGAGTTTCCAGAATTTAAACAAGACACACTGTGTATATGTGTGTGCGTGAGTATAATATGTGCACGTATTAAATGTACGTATGCTATTATGTTGTATGTACTACATGTGATATGTAGTTTGTGTATACAGTGCTTGCATATGTTGTATTTTATAATGTGCACATATATAATGTAACGTATTACACTATAGATATTATACTTTATTATTAGGGGACTTTCCAGAGAACAATGACTCCAAAAAGTTTAAGAATCATTGTGTTAGACTCTTTATGAAATAACAAATTGTTAGACTTATAGCAAAGAAACACAGGGGGAAACATGTACATACTAACAAGAAGTACAGCTGTTAACATTTTAATAGGATGACTAATAGGACTTAAGTAATTTAAAAAGGAGTAAAAATGAGCTTGGTCTAGTCTGCAGCTGGACGTATGCACATTTCCAACAGAAACTAATGGATCTCCTTGGAGTTACCTAGACTTGCAAGTTTATTAGCTGCAGTTTCTCTACTAAAGTAAGGAAATAAAATTTATTCTTAATACCTTCATGTGCAGGAAAAGAGAGCCCTCCTCGCTGGCTTCCTGTTCTCTACCCAGTTCAGGTGAAGTTATCTTGCAACAGAGAATGTGTTAGAGGCAGTCAAGCACTTCTGGTGATATTGGAGCCATTTTTTCAAGCACCATTTCTGAATTAATAATATCATTATTAATAATAATGTGAATAGCAACAGCTAATTGCACAACTACTATTTATTGAAGGTTTACTATGTGCAGGCACTACTGAATTCTTTATTTATATTATTTGATTTAATCTTGGTAACAACCAACAGGATAGATATTACTGTGCCCTATATATAGATGAGGAAAATGGAGTTTAGAAAAATGAACTTTTATAGATTTACAAACCGAATAAACAGCAGACCTAGGAAACCAATGTAGGTAAGTTTGTTTGCCTCAATATTCCAATTGACTTGGGTTAATTCTCTGGATCAAATTTAAGGGATGTTTCGTGTTACTTCTCTGCTTGTTACCTATGCCTGTCTCATCTGAGTTATCCACAGCCTTCCCCCACACTAAAAAAGATCATTAGTGTGTAGTAAGCAATGGCTGCCTACATCTTCATTCAATTTTTGTATGGCGACTTTTCACACTTGAGTTTGGCATATTTTTATATACTGTCATCATGATGATAATTATTTTTTATGAGTGACTTCCCATTTTCTAATTCTAAGCTCGTATCTTTTAATAATTTAGACCCAGTGCAACATCTTATCTTCATATGTTATTATAGCCACGTTTATACACTCTCTTAACTAGCTGCCAGTAATGTTGCTGGATTTCAACTAAATATATGTAAATGTATTCAACTAAACATAAACACTCATGGGATCTCATCAGTGAGGCTGAACTCCTAGACATGCTATTCCGTTTGTGTAAGACAGTTAGTCCCCTTTCCCGCTTCCATTCAACACAGTTAACTACTGGCTCTCTTCTTCCTCCTGCAGTTGTCATTTTGCTGGTTGGTGGTCAGGGAAAGCATAGTGTGTGGGGGGAGTTCATGGAGGGCAGGAAGTGGCAGGTGATCACTCCTCAGGAAGTGGGGAGTCGAGAATCCTGCAAGTCCAGTGTCCTTGGGCCAGGTTGGTGAGAGGTGCCAGAATCACTGCTGCTATCTGGAAGACCCAACCAATTACTGGGCCTGGAATTTCTCATGACATTTAAATGGGGCAGGACAATTGCCACCAGGTGGTGCCAGACCACAACTGAGAGATGGAGTTGACTGTATACCTGAAACTTCTCTTACTCCCTACCCCTAGCCCCAGCTGGAAAGAGACAAATTTTCATTGTATATTATAGAAAATATATTATGTTCTCTAGCCCCAAAGGTTATTGTGAAGTCTAAAATAACACAGTGGAGGGGCGCCTGGGTGGCTCAGTTGGTTGAGCATCTGACTTTGGCTCAGGTCATGATCTCACAGTTCATGGGTTCGAGCCCCACATCAGGCTCTGTGCTGACAGCTAAGAACCTGGAGCCTGCTTCAGATTCTGTCTCTTTCTCTCTCTGCTCCCACCTGTTCATGCTCTGTTTCTCTTTGTCTTTCAAAAATAAATAAGTATAAGAAAAATAAAATAACACAGTGAAGCCAGTATAAACAGAAGCAATCTTAGTGACCAGTGTTTGTTAGGCATTCTGTATGTGTCATTTGGTTCATACCTAGAGGGAAAAAACTGACTTGGTTTGCAATCTATTCCTCAGATATTGAATTACTTTCACTATTGACGCTCTTACATTTTTGAAAACAAAGTGATCTTTTCTCACTTCCTATTGAATCCAACAGAATAAGCCTGTTTTCAGAATGGCAACTACCTGTAAATAACTGAGCCACATTTTGTCTTTAACTGATCGACTGGCTGCAACAAGGCACCCAGTTAGGAGCTGGCATAAACTGTTAGAAAGCAGATGTCATATTCCAGAGATGTCTGGAGATGGGAGTGACATTCTTTGTGGAGGATCGGAATTTTTCTGGCAACTTTACAAGAATTTGTCAACATGGGAAGAGCAACATTAAGTAATAGCCCAAGAGAGACTCAGGACCTAAGGGGGTGCCTTAGCAATCAGCAGGAACAGAGAAAGGGAAGAATCTTGGAAGCTAATGAGAAGTTTGGGAGCAGATAGTGCAGTATAGGCTGGCACAAACTAGATGGATAAGTTATCAGATTATGTGTACAAATCTTTGTGATAAACTCAGGCATGAAGCATGAATAAATAGGAAATGTCGCTGAAAATCTGGTATGTTCCTAAAAGAAGTCAACCCCCCCCCCATTGAGAACAATAGTGCGGTGGCCCATTAGATGTAAACGGCCTCAAGCTCTACATCCACAGATTGGAGTCTCTTTCTGAGCCCAGAGGTAATTCTGACCTGGACTGAGGGCTTGGCAGCTCTCTGGATCTCTTTCCTGCAGGGATCGCTCATTTAACTTCTAGATAAAAATTCTTACCATTATGTCTTTATGGATAGAAAACAATAAATGTGGGGCACTGGGGTGACTCAATTGGTTAACCACCTGACTTTTGATTTCGGCTCAGGTCATGCATGGTTGTGAGAAAAGAAAAAGAAAACTGCTCTGTCCTGTATACAGGTGGGAGAATCTGGGAGCCATGCCATCAATGACCAGTGATCTGCAGGGTTAGCAAAGGTATCAGAGAAGTAATAATTACTCTGGCTAATCTTCTAGTAATTGTTTACTTCTTCTACTCCTTCTAATGAAGAACATAGGAAATGTCAAAGGAGATATAGGTATGAGATAAAGCTGGTCCCAGATCCCTTAAATGGTTTCTCATTGAATTCAGAAACACCTTAATCATTCAGCTCCATGATTCCACAGCACATCAGTTTGATGTGCCTGTGTATTGCTAAAGAAGATTATGAGCTCAGATTTTTTTTAAGTCAGCAGAACCTTATTCTTTAGAGCAGCTCAGCAGGCTTTCTGAAGCTCATTAGACCAAAATTTCCTCAGGATTTAAATTACCAGAGGAAAAGATAAAATGATGCTTTCAGATACAGATTTTTAAGGCCTATAAAACAAGCTAAATTTGAAACTCAGGGTTAGGAGGTAACGTTTTTGTAAAACATGCCTGACCCTGGTAGCAATGCATCCTCTAGATACATGTCCAAGTATGGGCACACCCAGGGACTCAGTTCAGGTGGCTTAGGCTGTGACCAGGCTGGCTATGTGGCCTGTAAGTACCTCTGTAAGTAAGAAGAAGTCAGAGGGTCTGAAAGGTAAGGACTTTTTCCCCCTAACTCTTTTAGAAAAAGCCAGATTTGGCATTTGCAAATTCAAGACTGTTTTTTATCTATTTCTGCTCTTACTTATGACTGAATATCCATGTCTTGAATTTTTAAAACTATTCTTACCATTTCAGAAAATTACTACTAAAGCAAACCAAACTGACTTCAATGGGAGTTTAACACTCATTGCTAAGGTTTTTGAATTCAGAAATACCCTAATCACCTTCATGATTTCTATTAGTTTGATGTTTCTCTGTATTTCTAAAAATTATGAGCTCAGATTTTGTTAGAGAAATTATATGTTTTTCTAGAAAAAGAAAACGGTCGTATTGTAAAGATGCTTGGAAAAGTATAAATTATGGAGCACCTGGGTGGCTCAGTTGGTTGAGTGTCCAATGCAGGTCATGATCTCATGGGCCCACGATGGGCTCTGTGCTGACATGTGCGGAGCCTTCTTGGGGTTCTCTCTCTGTCTCTCTATCTGCCCTTCCCCTGCTCATGTGTGTATACTCTCATTCTTCCTCTCTCTCTCTCTCTCTCAAAAATAAATAACACTTTGAAGGTATAAATTATTTTAAGCACTGATATCATGAAAGAATCAACATGTGTCACCTTCTATCGTGTGTGCCTTCTACATCTCCACACTGTCCTAGGTCCCATGGAGAATACAACAGAAGAAAAATGAGAGCCATGTACACCAGTGACTTGGAGAGAAATTAAAGATGCATGTTATTTGAGGGAGTGTGTAGTCAGAAGGCAAACCACGTATTATTTAATAACGTGTAAAATAAAGATGTAGTAATGGGCAGAGGACATGAACAGACACTTCTCCCAAGAGGACATCCAGATGGCCTACAGGCACATGAAACGATGGTCAACATCACTCATCATCAGGGAAACACAAATCAAAACCACACTGAGATACCACCTCACACCAGTCAGAGTGGCTCCGATGAACAAATCAAGAGACTATAGATGCTGGCGAGGGTGTGGAGAGACGGGCACCCTCTTACACTGTTGGTGGGAATGTAAACTGGTGCAGCCACTCTGGGAAACAGTGTGGAGGTTCCTCAAAAAACTATCCATAAAACTCCCTTATGATCCAGCAATAGCCCTGCTAGGGATTTACCCAAGAGATTCAGAAATGCTGATGCATAAGGGCACATGTACCCCAATGTTCATAGCAGCAATATCAACAACAGCCAAGACATGGAAAGAGCCTAAATGTCCATCACCTGATGAGTGGATCAAGAAGATGTGTTGTATATACACAATGGAGTACTGCATGGCAATGAGAAAGAATGAAATCTGGCCATTTGTAGGAAAGTGGATGGACCTTGAGGGTATCATGCTGAGCGAAATAAGTCAGGCAGAGAAGGACAGAAACCATATGTTTGCACTCATAGGTCTAACAGGAAATTTTCAGAATGATCTAGCTTCAAGAAAAGCAAGCAGTTAGTAGTGCTTAAGAAAAATTGATTCAGTATCTTGGATAGTTGATACCTGTCACAAC
>NC_043704.1:75187853-75204540 GCF_006229205.1 Suricata suricatta
AAAAGGTAGCTACATTTTTGCATGGACCTCGAGTATATTGTAGTATAGAGGTGGAATTTAAGGAAAGGTATTAAGCAGGCTGTGTTGTAGCCTATGGGCAAGTAATAAATTGTATCATTATCTTGAATGTATCATAGATAAGCTGCTATATAATGATCGCCACTTCAGATAGCTGTGAAATTAGGTGATTAACTAGTTGTTACATAACCTTCTAATTTCTGTATAAGTCTAATTACATGAAATAGAAGTTGAGGTTTTGATTTTTTACTTTGCTTTTCTGTTTGGAGTGTCATTGTAACTACTGTATTGTAAATGATGGAAAATAATTGCATATGTTAAAAAAATTAAAATAAAAAAAAGAATCTCAGAATAAAGGGTATATTAATGAAAACAAAGAAAAAATAATTCTATTAGATAGCACTGATCTAAGTCAATTGTAACAATTACCTATAGGGGTGGCAATAAAGTCAAGTAATTAAAAGATCTGCAATTTTGACACCCAGTTAAAAAGAGCATACATATTAGAATACTTATAATTCTTAATAGTATCAGAGCTATTTCCTCTGCCGTTCTCTAAGACTAGGAGGGAATTGCCATTCTCAGATTAGGTTTGGCTTAACTAGAGCGTTTGCAAGAGTCAGTGTTGCCCACTGGAAAATAATAATGATCTAAATGTGATTCAGTATATTCTTTTTTGAATTGACTTTTCAAATATTAAAGTTTCGTTTGTTTAAAAAAAAGATGTAGTAACGGGAGAAATGAACGTGAGCCCCAGCAGTCACTGGTCACTTCCTGGGGTGATGAGGTGTGAGGAAGGCCTTGAAGGAAAAGGAGTGTTTGGGAAGATGGAGGAACGGGCAAAATCCCATTAGGGACAGACTCTATGTGATCAGAGGGGAAGGTAGGAGGAGCAGAATGAAAACATTACAGAGTCAAGAGTGAAGAGCATATAATGAAATAAGTCAGTCAGAGAAAGACAGATATCATATAATTTCACTCAGATGTGGGATTTAAGAAACAAAATAAATAAACGAAAAAAGAGACACACACAAAACCAGACTCTTATGGAGAACAAACTGGTGGTTGCAGGGGGGGAGGGTGGATGGCAGGTGGATGGGGAAATAGGTAAAGAGGATTAAGAATGCATTTATCATGAGCACTGAGTAATGTATGGAATTATTGAATCACTATATTGTACACCTGAAACTAGTATAATACTGTATGCTAATTATACTGGAATTTAAATTTAAAAAACTTTTTAAAGAAAAGAATGAGGAATATAGAACGTTTGTGTTTGTGCTGAGGCTAGGATGGCAAGAAAGGAAGGAGAGGGAGGGTGAGCCTGCGGGGTTCCTTTAGGACGTCCAGCAGGGGGCGTCACATGAGCCTTAGAAGGTAAGCAGAGCAGACCTGACACATGCCTTGTCACCCTGATTCAGTCAGTTCCCAAACCTCTCTAATTTATGCCCTAGGGCTTTCCCATATCTTCTCAGAAAGCACTTCTTGCCTCATCTTCTACTATTACCAACCATCAGGTCTGACACTCTGCCTTGCTTTACAACTGTTCCACCACGCTGGCTCCAGACCTTGAGGATGCCCAACTTCTAGTGTGGTGTTTCTCTTTGTTCTAGACCACGCCTTACAGGGCGCAGTAGCCAAGAAGGCTCATTCTTGTCGGGGCCCAGCTCATCTACCTCTTTGCTTGCTAAGCTATGCATTAAGCAGGGAAATAACACTCCAGGAATAGAATAAGCAACCATATTATTGACGCAAAGCTTAACTTTAAAAATGTAAATCTTTTTTCCTCTCTCTCATAGGCCAATTACTTCCATTTGTATTTATGGAATGTGCTCTGGAAGGAAATATATAAAAAAAAAACCCAGCATAAAATTGTTTTTTATATTAATAGTCTAAGATCTCCTAGGAGCCTAAAAATAACTTTATAGAGGCTCTAAATACATAACCATAATTATTTTTAAAAGCTTAAAGCTATTTTTAAAGCTGTCATAATTTGAGTAATTCTGAAATAAAATGGCAAAACCTAACGCTTTTGGTGAAATACATTGAACTCAGTTTAGCATCTGTTATATATAGCTCCCTAGAAGTCAGGGGCTCAGAAGGACCTATATTACTGGACCTAGCCATATTTTATTTTCCCACAAATTCTTAATAAGTACAAATGTAACAGAGTTATGTAATGAGTAAAGACTGAGCCCATCAGGACACTCGAATACCCCCAGAGAGAATAAGGCATTCACAGTTTAAGGCAATTTTCATATCTGCTCATAATCTTTCTTGCTAATTCAACATGATGGTATTTTAGAGGTTCATGAGCTTATCACATGGATGGATTAAAAATTCTCTGTGCTACTTAGATTCTGAAAGATACAGGGAAATTTAAATTATAGTTTTCTCAGATGAATTAAGAAGCCATTGAGCCATTTGAGTTCTGAAGAACAGAAAATGTTGAATTTGTCCAGCATGTTCTGGTTTAGATTTTAACAAAGATTTCCAAAGGCAATAGCAACATTTACAGCATTTACGTTTTTCAACTTGCAAAAGATGCTTAGTGATGAAAATCTGTATAATCCAGAAAAGTTATAAGAAGAATATAGAACAATTGATTTACTCTTTTCATAAATTGGCTTTAAAGATGAGTCATGTGGGTGAGATCACTGTGTATCATAGATCTAAGCCCAACAAGCAGAGTGGAAGACTTCCAGGAGGTAACTGTCTTGTGGAGAAAGCGTGTAATAGAGGCATGACGGGCAGAGTGCACAGTGCTGTGGTAAAATACAACAGGAGCACCTGTGAAGATGGAGTCCATGGGGCGGTGATGAGAGCTAAGTGGATGCTTGAAAGATGAGTGTAAATTCTTTAGGTGAAAAAGTCATGGAAGTTGAATGTTTTAATACAGAAAACAGGATACTTGAAGACCTTGATTAGAGAGAATATGACAGAATTGAGGAATTTAAGGGTGTCTCATTGATCTGAACTAACATTCTTGGGGCACCTAGGTGGCTTAGTAGTGTAAGCATCTGACTTTGGCTCAGGTCATGATCTCAAGGTTCGTGGGTTCAAGCCCTGCATGGGGTTCTGTGCTAACAGCTCAGAGCCTAAACTCTGCTTTGGATTTTGTGTCTCCCTCTCTCTTTGCCCTTTCTCCATTTGTTCTCTCTCTCTCTCTCTCTCATTCTCTCTTTCTCTCTCTCTCCCCCCTCCCTTTCAGGAATAAACATTAAAAAATTAAAAAGAATTAACATGCTTGACATTTTTACATATATTATTCCTCTCTCTTTTAAATGATGTATTGAAATATATTTTAACATACTCTGGATCATATAGTTCTCTGCCTAATTTATTCAGCCATAAATTGTATTGGCTTACATCACTGAAATGGTATATAATGTTAAATGGCAGTATAATTATCTATGTAATTAGAATCTCATAATTAACCAGTCCCCTCTCCTTGAATATATAGTGTCCCATTTTTCTCTATGATGGAAAGAGAACATTTCAATAGACAATTTATACATATCTCTGATTATTTACTTTGTATCAAATGTACTGTGTATTTTACATAAACAACCCCACCCCCAATTAAACAATCATCAACATGAATTAGTGTCTTTTAAGCCTCTTTACTAAGAAGCATTTACTGAAAAGCCTCGAATATAGAACAGAGACCACTAGCCCCTAGGCTAGTGGCTTGGACCCATACTCTAAGACCTAATATTTGAATGGGATGGCACATTCCCCTAGCAAAGCCTGTGCATGGTCCAGTGGTCTCTAGCTGTATCTTAAAAAAATCCTTCAGGGAAAACCTGAAGCAGTTTCTAGTTTCTGATAACTTATTTTTTTAATATGGATTTCAGTAACATTTGCAAAATGCAGAAATCTTGACTCTATGACAAATTCCAGTAGTTTGCTCTACTACCACAGACTGGTGGTCACTTCTGCAGCCAGGGACATGGCACACTGCTTGGAACTTGAAATGGTTCATTGCATAAGATCTTGCATAAAGGACCTTCACCAAAGGGAGTAAGTAAAACATATAAAGAATTCAGCCACAACATTGCATGTCTCAGAGTTTTTAAAAAGAAAAAGAAAAAAGTGAGCACTGATTTGGAAGTCAGGAGACCCAGTACTAGCCTTCCTTACTCCCCAGGTTGTAAATTCCTTGAGGTCAGGCAGCACGATCTGTCATCTCTGTGTCCTTTTATTGTTTATGCAAATGGTCAGCAAATGGCACTCAGTGCAATCAGATGAATTTACAGTACATTCAACTGAATGAATGAATGAGTGAATGGATGAAAGAAAGAATGGATGAATGAACATTAATTTTGAAGCTTTTAAAGAATAAAATGTGGTTTGCAGAAGTGTGGATATAGTTCTAGACTGTCCTAAGCCTGCCAGCCTGATGGGGCTGTTTCTCTGGGCACAAAGGGGTTGCATACCCCAGCAAGTATGTCCACCCTTTTGCTTAGAAACACATATGCACATTTGTGTTTTTAATCTCTTAAGGGTGTCTTGAGGAAATGAGCTTTAAATTGAGATAAAAGCTGTCTGCACAATTCTGTCTTTTCTTGTGTTGTGTTTTTAAGAGCTGTTTTTCATAGTATAATTTCGACCAAGGCTTACACCTTGAAGAGAGAGAACATCCTACTTTCTTCCTGGAAGCGGACTTAGTAGCAGGCTTTCCAAATAGTAAAAAATTTCTTCAAGATGAAGACAGATAGATGGAAGTAACGTTGAAACCCTGCACTCTAAAGATCATCGTCTATTAAAGAGAACGTTAATGATGCCCATCAGGCATTGGAAAGAAAACTAGTGAAAGCCATTAAAAGGGAAGAAAAGGGAAAAGAAATCATAGTCTTAGAATAAAGATTTGGTGATAGACATTTTACAAACCAAGGCAAGCGTGGGAGTTCTTCAATTTATATTTTTAAATGTGAGCAGATGGGCTGAGCATTCTTATAGAAAGTGGATGTGTGTGTCTGTGTGATGAGAATGTAGTTCATGAAGGCTGTTCCTTTGCAGGTGGGGATAATATGAGCTTACTCACTTCGCAGTGATAGGAGAGCTCAAATCAAATCCCAAAATTGTTTCACATATGGTGACCCAGTTCTTATTTTCTTATTAATTGTCTGGAGAGCTGTTCTTTCTTTACATTTGATAATTTGAGTGGAAAGGGTAGTATTTGCAAAAGAAATCTGAATGTCAAGCACATCAAGATCAGACATCTCTTAAAAGAACGACATCTATAGTGTGGCTTCAGTAGTATTGGATGTCATGGCAGTTAAGGGGGTAAAAGGTGAAGTCACACTTCCCCCGCTTACTGACTGACTTTGAGAGGCAAAACCACCATGGCATTAAGAAATGGGAGCAATAAACAAATAAGTTTTTCATAATGTGCCTAGGTTTATACATTGTCATTGTTGTTTTTCCTTGAAAGACAGTAGAGAGTTAAGAATCCGGACCCCAGAGCCAGATGGCTTGAGTTCAAGTCCTGCCTTGCTCCTTCCTAGTGGTGTGACCTTCCACAAATCATTGAGACTTTCTGTGCTTCGGTTCCCTCCCTGGTGAAATGAAGGGGGTGGGAAGGAGAATGATCGTGCCTATTGACAGGGACATTTGGGAGGGTTCGATGAGTTAATATCCATAACATGCTTAGAGCAGTGCATGTGACATTGTAGATCCTATATAAACATAGAGATTGCCTCTATTATTACTTGTTATTACACTGATACAGTACACGTAACCTGAGTCTGAATTTCCCTTTTCGGACAAATGTACCAAAGAGATATTTTTGTTGTCATGGAGAACATGAGCATCCTTCATGAGGTGACTGTACCATGTTGCTATTTTCAGATATGCCCCCTCCCCCAAGACCTTGCTATTTGCCTGCACCCTTCTTTGGAACCAGTTATTTACTCATATTCACTGCTTGTCATGAAAAAAGACATTTTTTTTTAATTGAAACCTTCCTTTTGGGCTTTACCCAATGAGCCCACATTAATCTAAGATACATTGGATACATTCATGTTTATTCAGCCTATAAACTACAATTCAGGCACCTACTATTTGCAGATATTATGCACATCCCTGGGAATAAAAAGATGAATAAAACAGTTGTTATTAAAGACATTAAAATCTTGTGGGGTTCAGATCTTCACATATATGGAAGATTATTTTATAAACCTCAGTCATTTTCTTCAGACCCCCTTTGTCTTGATGTATCTCCACTGAAGCTTCCGGATTTTTAAATGAGTTCCTCTCTGCCATATGGCAAAATTTCCTCTTCCTTTGTTCTCTGCCCCAGCTTTTTCCTAAGCCTATTCCAGCTTCAGCTCTCCAGCGCTGCCAAAACGCACACAGTATTCCAGGTAAATCTGGCAGCATCAGGTTTCCACTTTGTTACAAATACCCTTGGTGCCGGTGCTGCTGCTGGAATTCATACAACAGCACGCTGGGCCAAATATGCAGGAGATCGTGTAGTATGGCTCTCAGAACTGTTTGTTCATTTGAAAAATGATTTCTTGTACTAAGGACAGCAATATACGTCCAGAGTTCAAAAGTGAGAAAGCATACGATTGAATAAAGGAATAAACTCGTTACTGTCTCAACACCGGAAAAAACATCACTACCATTCATATTTTGACAGAGCTCTCTCTCCACCGTCACCAAACAGGTTTGGGATTAAACTGTTGTTCTTTTCTGCTTTTGAACGTAATGTTATTCAACTGTGGGCATGTACCCCATTCAATGAAGTACTCCTAAAGGATCCAGTAATTGACTTAATGCTGATTTATTTATGATTTGCTTTAGTACTCTCTTTTGATATATGGAGGCCATAGCATTCCAATAAAATCTTTTTTAAAATTTTTTTAATGTTTTATTTATTTTTGATACAGAGAGAGACAGAGCATGAGAGGGGGAGGGGCAGAGAGAGAAGGAGACACAGAATCTGAAGCAGGCTCCAGGCTCTGAGCTGGCTGTCAGCACAGAGCCCGATGCCGGGCTCGAACCCACGAACCTGAGATCTGACCTGGGTCGAAGCCGGAGGCTTAACCGACTGAGCCACCCAGGAGCTCCTCCAATAAAATCTTGACCTGGTTTCCCCTCTGTATCTTTACGCAACATTGCTCTTTACTCTGAGTCACATCGTGCTTCCTTATCTCGTGCTCTTTCCTAATCAGTCTTTTGTCTCAAACATTTGAGTGTTATGGAAAATGTACAGGATTTAGGGTCAGGTATTCTAATGTACAAGATTTAGGGCCAGCTTGGGTGGTATTTGGCGAGTCCCCTCCTCTGTCTTCCCACGGACTCTCTCATCTGTAAGAAGGGGGTCAGCGTCCCTTCCTCTGTTACCACACGGTGCTGCTGCACAGGAAGTGAGGCGGTGACTGTGAACTTGCTCCACAGATTACAGAGCCAGGGAGGCTCCTCACTCGGTGCGTGACTTTTCTAACCCGAAGGCAACATTGGTGTTTTTCTTTTAAGTAGAGAAAGGCTATGTTAAAGTACCAAAAAAGAACATTATTCAACTACCTAACCTCCCAAAGGGTTTGTTAATGGTTGACTCCAACTCACCCCTTTCCCACGGTGACCTGATTATCCGGCTATTTAAAAATAAAGTTCCTTGGATGGTGAAAGTACAATTCTCAAATGTCTATTAGGAAGAGCAAAACTACTGATGAAAGAAAACCATCATTATTTCTTTCCTGTTACCTCTTTTATCGTTATGACTTTACACTTGTAACAATAATATTAATGTAATAATTACAATGTATTAGGTACTTACAAAAAACTTCGTATGTCCGTTTAAATCTTCGTAATCCTGGAAGTTGTACATTGGAAATAGGTTAGGTTGAAAAGTGAAAAGTCGATCATTAGGCCAAAATCACTTAGAAAAGAGATCCAGAGTTGATCCTCAATATATCAGCGTTAATAAGAAGGAATCAGGAATCCAGGTTTAAGTGGAGATACCAAAGGGAAATCTAATGACTAAGTAGAACTAACCAAAGAAAAAGGAAAAACAGACTCCAGCAAGGAAGCCCTCTAGGGAGAGAAAGAGAGAGGGAGAGACAGAGAGAGGCAGAGACAGAGATACTTCCCAGCCCTCCTCCACACTGTGTGTCACCCCTCTGCCCTGTGCTGTCCTAGCTGCTAAGTGCCTGTCCTCCATTCCAAACCTGAGTGCTGTAGAATGGGGCCAATGTCTTGATCACTTTTATAAAAGTTATTTTTTAAAGTTTCTTTATTTATTTTGAGAAAATGAGAGCGTGAGCAGGGAAAGAGGCAGAGAGAGAGGGTGACTATCTCAAGCTAAGCTCCACACTGTCAGAGCCCGACACGGGGCTTGATCTCATGAACCATGAAATCATGACCTGAGCCGAAATCAAGAGCCAGATGCCTAACCAACTGAGCCACCCAGGAGCCCCTAAAAGTTGATTTTTTAAGCCTTACTAAGGTATGGTTGACATATTATAAATAGTGAATAGCTAGAGGGTACAACTTGATAAGTTTTGACATGAAACTATCACCACGATACAATGATACAATGAATAAATACAACAATTAAGCCCCTTCCACTTATAAACCTTTCCTTTGCCCTCTTTGCCTCGTTCCCATCTCTAGGCCATCACTGTTGGCTCTCTGGCATCATTGTTCATATAAATGGAGTTATACAGTAAATGTGTGTGTGTGTGTGTGTGTGTGTGTGTGTGTGTGTGTTTACCTTCTTTCACTCAGTCTCTAGCAAATGTCTGCACTCCTCTCGTGTTTTAGAAGGATGTATTAGAAGTAGGTAGAATTAGGAATCACAGGGGAATCATCGAAATACAAGAGTCTCCTATCACTGACTCCTGGATGTGACCCCTTCCCCAAACACGTGAGGGAGCCGCTAGCGTTATGCTCACTGGTGGTGCTTGGTCTGGACACACAGACAGTGTCCTCACTCCCATGATCCTCCACTGCAGTGTGGTTAGGGAGGAGCTCTCGTTTCAGGTACACCTGAGGCTGGAGAGGCTGGAAAAAAGAGGAGCGGGCTAAACCTGTGATTGCACTTCTGCTCCTAACTCAGATGAAGACTAAGTGACATTTACTGAATAAATGTTGCTGACATTCCCGCAATGCTCATCTTTTTACAGCAAATTTTTGAAAAAGAAAGTTTGTTCATTTACTTTGAGAGAGAGAGAGAGAGAGAGAATCCCAAGTAGGCTCCCACCGCCTACACAAAGCCTGGTGTGGGCCCGAACCCTCCAACTGTGAGATCCTGACCTGAGCTGAAGTCAAGAGTCAGACCCTCAACTGACTGAGCCACCCCGCCACCCCAGTGCTCATCTTTTTAAACTCAGATCCTTCAACATGTCTTTTGCCCTGTTTATCTTATATATTTTATATATATTTTTTTACTTTTATCTAGTAGATATCATAAAAGTAATAGGTATTATACTAGGGTTTTCCAGAGAAACAGAACCGATAGAATATATATAACATATTATTTCATATATAATATGTCTATAATAAATATTTATAAGTACATAAACATTATATATACATAAAGAGATTAGAAGGAATTGGCTCATATAATTATAGAGACTGACAAGTCCAAAATCCTCAGAACCAATGTCTTGTTTCAAGTACAAAGGCTAGAAGCTGTTGTAGCACAAGAAAGAGCTGATGTGTCAGTCTGAGGGCCATATGACAGAATTATCTCTTATTTGGGGGAAGGCAAATCTTTTGTTTTATTCAGGTCTTCAACTGATTAGATAAGGCCCACCCACACTCTGCTTCATTCAACCTATTGACTGAAATGTCAACCTCATCCAAAAATATCCTTACAGAAGCACCCAGAATAATGTTATCTAAGTATCTGGGCACCCTGTGGCCCAGTCAAGTTAACACATAACATTAACCAGAACAAGTATATTGACTATGCATTTTTTCTTTTAAACGACACAAGGCACCATCCACCTCATTTTCCAAAATTCTGTTTAAGGCTGATCCAAAGGTATGTCCCATAAGCATTGAGAATGAGAACCCCTATCTGTTGGAAGCCATTTTCTGAACTCAATATGTTGAGAAAAACTCCTTGTGAGGTAAAGTGGGTTTGTAAGGCCTCCCGCCGCCAGATGGTGACCAACATCTACCCCCCACTCAATTATTTTTGCTTGAGCACTGACCCCCAAGGTGCCTTGTTGACTGGTATCAGGAGTGACTTATCCCCTTATCCTAAAAATATGCTAATTGTACCTTGTGAAGGAACTTATTATCAGAATTTCTTCTTTTGTGTTTATGGGAACAAATATTACATTTCCTGAGAAACCTGTTTTTCTTCCCCTCAAGAAGACAGGCTATTGACCCCTGCTCACAAAGAAGTAACTTTTGCCCTTACTATGCTAAAAACATTACTTGTATTTGAATGCTAAAGATACCTTCCTACCCCATATGATAAGCATCTAAGTCACCTACATTGATCACTATTGATTAAGATTATACATGAGTCTTCTACCAATCTATGTTCTGTGAAATTTTTATATACCAAAGAAATTTGTCATCAGAAGTCATTGTGTAAGGCAATTGCCACATCTGTTTTGTACCCCATACATTTTTTCAATAAATAAATCTGACTCTCCAATCAGTGCACAGATGCCTGCCTGGTGAGCAGAAAGAAACTCGAGGCTCTCTCACTCTCTTGCTGACACCATCCATCCGTCAGGGAGCCCTGGACCTGCTGGAGCTGGACTCCGGCACCTATCTGAAAAGAGGTGAAAAACCTCCCTAAAACTACCTTCCTACGTCTGACCACCGAATGTAGAATGGAACTTTTTTGTATACACTTTTATCACTTCAGACTTTGCTTCGTCCAAGTACCGGAAACATCTTTCCTAAATGCTATTTCTTTGTTCTTAGAGCGATGCATTATCATCCTTCCTTCCCCCTCTTTCTTCCCCCTTCTCATATTTATTAAGTATCTACTGTATGTAAAGTAATGAAACTATAAAGATGAGAGGCGCTCTGGTGACTCAGTTGGTTAAGTATCTGACTTCAGGCTCTGGTCATGATCTCATGGTTCATAAGTTCGAGCCCTGCATCAGGCTCTGTACTGACAGCTCAGAGCCTAGAGCCTGCTTTGGACTCTGTATCTCTCTCTCTGTCCCTCTTCTGCTCACACTGTCTCTCTCTCAAAATTAAAAAAAAAAATTTAAAAATATGAGTAAAAACTATAAAGATGAAAGGGTCTTTGTTTTTTCTCTGTAGGCCTTTAAAATATTCTCTAAAGTGACCTTGTGAGTCCCCTTGCATTTTTAATTTTACATAAAAACACCCAGAATTGTGGGTGTGAATTATTGTGATGAGCCACAGTGTGCTTTTACAGCTTTTATCAAGGTAGTCTTGTAGAGAATTTCTAAAACAGCATCATGTTACTATGTATTTTGACCCAATGAATTATGTTCTTTGGTGTATAATTTCAGCAAAGAATCCTTAGGTTTAAATAAAGGGGTTAAATGCCATACATGCCAATTTTGCCTTACCTTGGGTCTTGTTAGTCATTATAAAACTGAGTACTCTTATATGACAAGTTTTCCTTTATGGAGTCTTTCTGATGCCACGTTTAGTGGCCGTTGTTCTCTCCTAAATCCCCGGGGAACTCACTGGCATCCTTACACCACAAAAGACAGACACATGCATCTGTGTGATTGTGATGAAGACTCCCGTGTTCCCAGAGTTCCTCCAAAGGGCCTGCGGAAGATCAGCTGGGCACTCGAGAAGAAAATCTAATTGTGTGTTGAGAATCAAGAATCATTTAGAGAAGGTTGTTGGTTTTATGATCTGGAGGGATGGAAGAAGGAAAAGAGCTCATTTTCTGCAATTAAAAAATACATTTATCTCTTTGAAGAAGAAAGGAAAATCAAGGAGGAAGGGAAATAGGACTGTTTATTAACTTCCATCCAGGATGCGTTTGACTCTGGGGCGGTAGGCAGGTGGGGGTGGGGTTCCTGATGAATGCGTTTCCTAATTTATCCTAAGTTATCCTCACGATTCCTGTAACTTGTGCATTGGGTACCAGGCACCGTGGCTAACTCAGAGAACCATGAAGACTAGTGTGTTACAGCAGAATCGAAAGAAACAGCGCCAAGGACCACTGGGTGGCGAGAGGGTTCTGCAGAGGGAAGAGGAGTGCGAAGGCGCTGGGGAAGACCTCCAGGAGGCGTGGGTACTAGCAGATGGGGACGGATGGAGCCCCCGGGCCGCTCCCGGGGCTGCTGTGGAGTGGGGCCACGATCCGGGGCTGGGTGGGGACGAGGTGGCGGCTTAGCGCCTCCTTCGGTGTGGAGGAGCCGGTGTAGGCTCGGCACGCGCAGGTGCTACGTTACCGTCCAGGGCAGGGCGGGGGCGACTTCCAGCTCGGCGCAGATCGGGGGCAGAAGCTGCGCGCAGCAGATTCCTTTCAATAAGGCCCCGAGACCCCTACCAAGCTGTCTGTCCTCTACTGCAGAGGGCGCGGAGAGCGCTGGCCCTCTAGGCCAGGGACCCCGCGCCGTCCGCCGGTCGCCAGCCTGTTGCTGCAGCCCCGCTCCCGCAGGCCGCCGGGCTCTGGCAGCGCTCCCGGAGCTGCGTGAGTCAGTTTTGCGCTGAACCTCGGCATAATGGAGGAAGGTGCTATTTTGGGATAACAGGCATATGATCAGCTCTTTTTTTGGGCAGATTTCACAGGCCGCGATGTTTGCAGAATGAGCGACTTTCCAGAAGGCCTCCCTTTCTGCTAGAGCACCGAAACCAATTTCACGAAGTCATTGCTGCCTCTCCAGCAGAAACCGGGTTCGCATTTGACATTGACAGTCCATTAATTGTGTTAACAACAGTAATAGCCTCGGAGCAGTTTAACGGGAGATGTTTATGTGTGGTTAATAAGCTACATTCTGGGGTTTTCTTCCCCAATGGTAGAAATGAAAGTGGAGACTAATTTGGAAGGTGTGGAAAGGCTCTCAAGCATCAGAAGGTTGATGGAATCATGGAACCCGAACTTCTCGACTGCCGCCCCCCCCCCCTCCGCCTTTCCCTCGTTACTCATTTGCTTCCCTAGCCTTGCTCGGATGCAAGCCAAGCTGCAGGCTTCCAGCGCAGAATAGTTATGATAAGGGATGTGCTAGGATTACAACCAGTTTGACTTTTTCTTACACGTATTATTACTATTACTTACAATCAACATTCTTTTGGCAATAAGCCAAAACCAATGAACTATTTTTATAGAAAGATAAAAATGCTATGTACATGCATCTTGATTTCTGGGATTGTGAAGTTTGGGGACCTGCTTCCTCCTAGATGTAGAAATATGGTGCTGTGAATAGAGTGGACCTTAATCTTATTTCCAGGTAGTGGACACTCTGGTGCATTCTCTCTTTCATGAGTTTAGTCAGCCGTATTTGGGAAAATGTTTTGAATGCAGTGTTGAATCAGGTGTAAAGACCAAAGGTGACCACAATGAAGTTGTCACCTTTAGAGACATTTTAAATCCCTGTATTCCATAGATGTTGCTACATCCTTCACTCCCTTCTCTCCCTGTCTTTACCCCCCCCAAGGCAATTTTATCAATCACAAACTTTGGACTATCACTTTTGTACATTCCCCCCCCAAATATTTATCTATAACTAAGACTTTTTTATATATATATATAAGATACCCATGCCTAAATGTATGCTGGAGCTCTCTACTTGAATTTCCACAGGCAACTCAAACTCAACATCTTCACATTTAAACCACCCATGTACCTCTCCCCATTGAAAACAAAAATAAACACAATCAATTGATGCTTGTCTTACATCCTCATCTTGGTAAATGGCACCTCTGTCCTACTTGCTGCCCAAGCGAGGATGCTCTTATTGTGTCCCCCCATTCGTTATCATGCTTTATATCCATTTACTTATTTTTAAATTTATTTATTTGTGAGAGAGAGAGTGCATGGGCAGGGGAGAGGGGCAGAGGGTGAGAGAGAGAATCTTAAGCAGGCTTCATGTTAAGCATGGAACCTGACGCAGGGCTCAATCCTGAGGTGCTGGGATCATGACCAGAGCCAAAATCAGGAGTGGGCCACTCAGCCGACTGAGCCACGCAGGCGCCCCGTGTCCACTTAGCTGTTAAAACCTATCGACTCTGCATCTGTGTTGCCCTTGGACCCCGTCACTGTCCTTAGCTGGGCACTGCTCAGTTCAGGGTCAGATCATTTGCCTTCGGAAAACTGTCATAGGGCTCTGAAGTTTAGTCTTACATAGACTGATAGTAAACCTCTAACTCCTGTCCAGCTAAAGCTTGACATTTAATATGATAAAAACAAAACTGGCCAAAAATTGAACAAAGAGTGTTTCTATGGCTGGGATATCCTATGGCGCTCTGGACGAACAAACAGTCTTTAAAAAGCTGCTGTGAACACAAGCCAGCAGGGAAAAATTAAGCTTTACTATTAAACTAAATTAGAGGTTTACAAAAAAAAAAAAAAAAGAAAGAAAGAAAGAAAGAAAGAAAGAAAGAAAGAAAGGAAAAGAAAAGAAAAGAGGACAGTAAAGAAAAAAGAATCCAAACAGTCTTCATAGTGGGCAGAGATTGTCCAGTGGGTGTAAAATTGGAAGTTTCAAGAAAGTAAGTTTACCTTTGCTTTAGATCATGAGATTTTTTAAATGTTTGTTTATTTTTTAGAGGGAGTATGAGAGGGGGAAGAGCAGACAGAGAGGGAGACACAGATTCTGAAGCAGGCTCCTGGCTCTGAGCTGTCAGCACAGAACCTGACGCGGGGCTTGAACCCATGAACCTTGGGATCATGACCTGAGCTAAAGTCAGACACTTAACCAACTGAGCCCCCCAGGTGCCCCTGCTTAAGGCTGTGAACTCTTACATGACTGCTGTTTATAAACACACACGTCTCTGTAATATTCTCTCTCTGGAAATTTGAAACTATCCAGATACCAACATCCTGCCAGTGTTAAGGGTCCATTGTGGAGCTGAAGTTTGAGCTCCCGTGCAACATTTTTTTTTCATGCTGTCCTTTGTAAGATGTTTGTGAAATCCTTGGGATTAAAGTTTCAGTGACAAATCGTTGTTTAACCTGAAAGTCTGTTTGTCCTTGCAACACTGATGTGTGTGAACTTGCTCTCAAGTCCAGGCGTAACATTCCTATTGGAAGCCATACTTATAGTTTGTAAAGTGCATTTGAATTAATAAAATATTAACATAATTGTGTAAAAAACCCATCATCAAAGTTCTGATGGCCTCACACCCTCAGTCTTGTCCCTCCCCAGTATATCTTTCTAAAAATAAATATGATCTATAATTGCCCGATTATAAGCTTCCAATGACTCCGTTTCCCTGCTCTGCCATCTTGTCTGTATACTCTGTCCCAAAGGCACCTGTGCCTTTTGCTGCTTCACATCTGGGCATCTTGAGACATTCTGATTACTCTGTGGGCACTTTTCCATGATCCTGCTCATCTGATGACATTCAATTCAATTACCCTAAAAGCCACCATCAATGTGACCGCTCGGGAGCTTTCCTCAAGCCCACTCTACCCACCCCAGGGGAGGTCCCTCGGGCTTCCCTGTTTGGGTGCCCGGAGGACCTCTCCTTGCGTATACCCCCACGCTCAGCTGGTCTATTCTGTTGGTCCCTCCTCCTGGCTTGTGGGCTATCTGAGAGAGGGAGTCTGTCTTGCTCATAGCTCCAGTCCTCACAAGCTGGAACAGGCCCTGTCACAAAGTAGATCTTTCATAAAATGTAAAAATAAACAAGTGTGCCCCCAGAGCGAGTGAGGGAAATAAGACAAACAATCCTGCTATCACATGAGAAGTGACTGGAATAAGGTAACAATGCTCATTTTGTGGAAGCCCCTCTGCTGTCCACTTCTTCCCACATTCAGCCTGCTTTTGACTTTGTGACCATTGGCTGGTCTAATGTTCTTATGTTACAGATGAGGAGGGCAAACCCAAGTAGAGGACACAGGTGACACAGCATGGCCGTGTCAGAGCCTGGGACAAAAACAAGGTACTATGTCTCTCTGACAACTGAACATGAGGGAGGGCCAGGGAGCCTGTAATATGTACATTTGTGAGCGTACCTACAGGGGAGTGGATAGAAAGTCATGATATTATTATTGTAGTGGGTTAAATGGTGGCCCCCCAAATATATGTCTAAGTCTTAATCCCCAGGACCAGCAAATATGATTTTATTTGAAAAAAAAAGAGTAATTCTTGAGGTATCACCCTAATGATATTATCTGGGTAGGTTTTTAACCCAATGACAAGTGTCCTTACAAGAGACACAGAGAGCCACATTGAGGAGAATGTCATATAAAGAGGGAGGTAGGGATTGGAGGTGGGAGTCCTCAGAGTCTGAAGAGGTGAGGGAAATCCTCCCCTGGAGCCTCTAGGGAGAGCACAGCCCTGCAGACCCGTTCACTGGGGCTCTTAGCCTCTAGAGCTACTGTTTCAAGTTTGTTACAACAGCCGCAGGAAATGAATACAAGTATCATTTGGAGAATAACTGTCTCTCCCCTCCTTGGGCATATTCCTTTGCAGTTCTACTTTCTATGGTAGTCTTTGAGAAATTTGTAGTGTTTCTTTTTTCCTTTTTTCTCTCCACTTATAGTAAGAAATTCCTTTCACCCTGCAATGCCTTAAATAAGCCTCTGTTT
>NC_043704.1:75204640-75217544 GCF_006229205.1 Suricata suricatta
TATATATATATCTCTTAGATTTTTCCTCCCCCATTTGAAGTTGAAGGTTCAATATCCCCTTTCACACACTTTGCCGCTTAGAGCACATGTTAATGGAAACAGTGAAAAAGTTTTGGAACTTTGCCTTCCGTTCGAGCCTCTGAGATATTCTTGATACCTGGAATGAAACTCCTCCTTTTTCTCCTCAAAAGCCATGAGTCTTGTCCTGCAGACTTCCCCGAGGGGCGGTGAGGGGCAGATGACAGCAAGTGTTTGTGGCACTTCTGTACACTGTGAGGTGCTATTAATGTTGTAGCTGTTGATCACTATGTACAAAATACGTACAAAATCTATGAAATCTGAAGTATTCAATACACTGCACCCTTGCACGTCTGCTCAGGCTGCTTTTACACTATACTTTGCTGCCATCTTGTGGTCTTTCTGGTAATTGTCAGTTCGATAGTTTTAGCTAAGATTTTTGGTTCTTTTCCTAAATGTGACGTGTCACTTTTTTAACAGCGATTTTTCCTTTAGAAGGAGGGGGGGCCAAGACAATTTTGAAATATTTCAGCTTCCTTCCCTGTTCTTATTTGACAGATTCTAGGAGACTAGGCTTGGAAGTAACATTTGAAAATTTATGGCAGATAAATCTGGAGATGACAAGACTCAGGCTGGTCAGAGAGACAGTGGACACTGTTGTGGACTTTAAAGAGATGCAAGCACTTATCCTGCCCAAGAGGTGTCCACCAAATACTGTTGTTGGAATGCCATTTCCTGTATCTGAAGTAAGAGTTCCGGTATTCCTGGCTTCCCCACAGGCAGGTAGTTACAACACATCCTTTTGGATCCTCCCCCCCCCCCCCCCCATATCTCTTTCGTTGCTTCGGTAATGTCCAGCCTCATGGCTCTTGTGTATTTCTGGTCCTTGTTAATTCTTGTCTGGACCAGTCAGCACCCAGTCCCCTTGTCTCCATAACCTCCCCTCTTCCTTTCATCCTGCTCACAGCTCCAGAGGAGCTTTCCTGAAGGGCATAGATGCAGGACAGAACAGTGAAGAAGAGAGATCCGGAGCCGGCCTGGCATTCCCAGCCCCAGCCGCCTGGTTCCTGCTGCCTAACCGGGGGCGGGGCACCTCTGCTCCCTGCAGGGCCGCGCTCTCATCTGCGTCGTGGGGTGCTCCTGGTGCCCCCATCACGTTTGTGCGGAAGGTTAAATGAGCTAATCCACCTTGAGGTGCCTAGTATTGAGTTGGTGTGCAACTAATATTTGTTGTTCTCAGTCCTCCCTCCTGCAGTGTGAGTTCCTTGGATACTAGACTGTCTTTGATTTGTGTTCTATGTTCGAATTCACATCTCTTTTCCATGATAGTCATTTGATAACATTTTTGGTTATATAGGTGAAGAAGCACTAGGGTGTTTTTCTTTTAATGTTTATTTATATATTTTGAGAGAGAGAGAGAATCCCAAGCAGGCCCCACACTTAGCACAGAGCCTGATGTGGGGCCCGATCTCACAAACCATGAGATCATGGCCTGAGCCAAAATCAAAAATTGGATGCTTAAATGACTGAGCCACCCAGGCGCTCTGAAGCACTAAGCTTTTGATGGTACATTCAGTTTGCTTCTTGGAACTCATATTACATTATCAAAAGATGCTTAAAGCTGTACTGTAATTTTAGAAAAGGTACAGAAAAAATTTAAACTTGCTGTATTTACAGTTAATAAACAGCGATTCATATTTATTGAGCATTTACTTATGTGATAAGCTCTGATCAAAATGGTTTATGTGGAAAACATTATTTAATACAAAACCCTTGTGATCAGTACTGTTGTCAGCATTCTCGTTTTACAAAGAGCAAACAAAGGTGTGGGAGGCCCCACAGCAGGTTAGGAGAGGAAATCAGGGTACAGCCAATGCCGTCTGTCTCAAGAGCTCACACTCTTAAGTGACGTCTGTGCTATAAATACATCCTTTTTGAATGTCTGGTATCAGTTTGGGGAAGTTGTTTCTGAACATCAAAACACAGAAAACATTTTAGAAGCACCTGGGGGGCTTAGTTGGTTAACCAGATGACTCTTGATTTTGGCTCAGGTCATGCTTTCATGGGTTTGGGGATCAAGCCCTGTGTTGGGCTCTGCATTGATAGCACAGAGCCTGCTTGGGATCCCCCCCCACCCTGTCTCTCTGCCCTGTCCCTGCTCATTCTCTCTCTCTCCCTCTCTCGTTCTCTCTCTCTCTCTCTCTCTCTCTCTCTCTCTCTCTCACTCTCTCAATAGACATTTAAACAAATAAACAAAAAACCCCATGGAAAACATCTAGAAAATTCCAAACCCAGTGGAATGCGAGTGCCAAGCTCTGTGCAGTAGTCATGTTCCGTCAGACCTCAACTTGCGCTGGCCATGGTGTGGACAGTGCTCGCTGCGAGAATGAAGGGCTTCCCTGGGTTCTGTTTTCTTAGATGGTTGTCCAGCGTGGGGCCGGTCTGGAGACCACAAGGCCCAAGGAGTTCTGAGTCGTTACAGTAGATAAAACAGTGCCCCTTTCCAGTAGCGTATTGTCTGATGTACCACAACCCACCTGCTGATCCAACTACAGTGGGAAACATTTTCTCAGAATGCTGGGACCCTGAAGCACAAAGCAGACTCACGCTGAAGAAATACACTCCCTGAGGAAAGAGGAAGGAGCTGACTGAGGTTCCCAGTCTTCCAATCAGACTGTACGAGGGCAGTTTTCAGACTTGGTCCCATTGTTCTCACTTTTTACTCACAGATACCAATTTTTATGGTATATCCAGTTACCCACCCTATTAATAGATATTGTGCATCTTCCAAGTTCAAGGAACATTAAGTTGATGTAGAGATCGTGTCTTCCGCAAGCATTCTTTAAGGGAAATCCCATCTACCTGACACACCTTACTGTACATAATAGTTCTGCCACTTATTTGTGCATTCAAAGTTTATTCAAAGTGACGTGTGAGCAACTGCTATACAGAAAATGGTGCCAGGTGTCACCAGGAATATTAAATATGCTAAAATGCAACTTAAGAGTCATTTTATCCTTTGAGATGGAAATAAAAATGGGTGAAATTTTTATCCCTCCTTTTTCATCTTCTTTCTGATGGTTCTTATTTTGAGAGCTGCCTCAAAGGCTTACATTGCCTCAAAAACGTAAGTCACTGCTTCTGTGGAATTAGTTCAATCTGCGTATGATTCTTGGTTCTTTTTTACCCCCCTTCTTGCTACTCATTGGTCACCACCTCATTCCTTCACTTAGCCCACGTATCACTGGCGTGAAACTAAGAACACAGCCAAATTTTGTTGAGGATGTGGGAGAACTGGAGAGGTTTATATTCACAAATTACTTTAACCAACTTACCACATGGACTTTCTCACTGGCCTCTTTTTTCTTCAAAATTTAGTTAAACACCACATGACGTGGGGACTCTGCTGTGGTCTGAATATTCGTGGGCTCCCCGCCCCCCATTCGTGTTGAAAACCTAGTGTCCAAGGTGATGCTGTTTAGAAGTCGGGCCTTTGGGAGGTGATTGTTTCATGCGGGCGGGGCTCTCACTAGTGGGATTAGTGCTCTCACGAGAGAACCCAGAGAGCTGCCCCCGCTTCCGCCATGTGAGGCCCAGTAAGAAGTCACCGGCTGTGAACCGGGTAGACCTTCACCAGAACTCAGCCACGTTGGCACCTTGATCTGGGACTTCCTAGCCTCCAGAGAACTCTGAGCAATAGTTTCCTGTTTTTATAAGCTGCCCGGTCTGCGGTATTTGGTTATAGCAGTCTGGGCTAAGACAGACACCCCTCTTTCTTCCCATGTCTTTTCCTCACTTCTTGAGGACCATATCCTCAGTTGCCTTTAGAGCTTTAATCATAATAAAAACAAAAGCGGTCTTCTTCAGAAAACTTGTCCTCTTGTTAAACTAACTGATATTTCTCTTGGCCATACACAGAAATTGAACTTTGGAAAGTGTAGGCACACTAAATAAATGATAATCATCTATTAATAATAATAATCAAACATAGGTAACTTGTTATACACAGTTCTGAGGCTTGGGATGAATTAATTCCTTTAATCCTTATAACAACTCTATGATACACATGCTCTTATCATCCCTATTTCCCTCAGGTAAGAAAACTGAGGTGTAGAGAGGTTAGAATTCCAAGCCGGGCTGTCTTTCTCTGAAGCCTATGCTTTAACTGTTCAGGAATTCTACCTACTGTTATATTTATCCATTGATATAGCAGAGTTAAGTCCTGAACAATTATGTAGTTTCTCCCTTTTAAGACACTAATGACACATGCATGCTAGGTGTCCTCATTACTCTGGTTGTTTAACTTGAACTTCCTCCTGTGGAGAACGGAGAACATGGTGTCCATGAGTATGTCAAACAACATCGGCTTCAGTGCACGGGCTGCACAGAAGTGTTTGATGGAGGGTGTTTAAAAGGAGAACTGAGCGAAAAAAAGAGCAGTTGTTTGCAAGAAAAGGTGAGTGGATAGAACATAGCAAGCTTCTTAGAGGTAGTGTTGGTATCACCCAAAGTGTATCTTTTTTCCCCAAATTTGTGTACCATTTGACATAATAAATGGTATATGTATTTGCTGATGGCAATACGTTTTGTTGAATAATATAGGGGGGTACCCAGGTGGCTCAGTGTGTTTCAGCTTCCAACTCCTGATTTCGGCTCAAGTCATGATCTCACAGTTGGTGAGATTGAGCCCCCCATTAGGCTCTGTGCTCGTAGTGTGGAGCCTGCTTGGGATTCTCTCCTCTCTCTCTCTTTCTCTCTCTCTTCCCCCACCCTGCTCCTCCACTGCTTGCTCTCTCTGTCTCTTAAAATTAATTAATTAAAAAAGAAAGTAATATATAATTGAAAGCCAACTATTTATCCCATTGTGAAAAGATGACCTATATAGATTTTTGTTTATCTATTAATAAGAGTGTATGTCATTGCTTTGGTAGACTTTTATGAAATAAAAATGTATATGTTCTTTGTTTATTATTGTTTAATTTGCTAAAATTTAAAATGGGTGAAGTGCATAAATCTTAAATACATTCATTCATATAATGAACAATAATCTTAAATAATTTACAGAGATTTGATGACCAGAACCTATATTGCCAGCATATCAGTCAAGACTGAACATTTCCATCATTCAAAACCACTTTCATACACCCTTCTAATCAGTTACCCACTCCTCCGTATACAACTTATCCTCCAGGATATTTTTTTAATAAATCAGATTAGTTTAGTCTGATCTTGAATTTCATGTAAATGGAATCATAAAGTATATACAATTTTGTATCTGGCTTACTCAACATAGTATTTAAAGGTTTTTTTATTTGTTTTTGAGAGAAAGAGAGAAAGAGAGAGAGAGAGAGAGAGAGAGAGAGAGAGAGTGAGAGAGCAGGGGAAGGAAGAAGAGAGAGGAAAAAATAGAATCCAAAGCAGGCCCCCAACTCCAAACTGTCAGACAGAGACCGACATGGGGTTCAAACTCACGAATCTGTGAGATCATGACCTGAGCCAAAGTTGGACACTTCACTGACTAAGCCACCCTGGTGTCCCAAGTATTTTTTTTAAAGATTTTATTTCATGGAGTCTTTATGCCCAATGTGGAGCTCAGACCCACAACCCCGAGATCAAGAACTGTATACTCCACCAACTGTGACAGCCAAGCACCCCAACGTAGTATTTTTGAGACTTATTCATGTTATTGTGTGTCAGTAGTTTATTCTTTAATTACTGAGTACTAGTATATTGTATAAATCTCTCACAATTTATTCATTTTTATTTTGTTAGACATTTCAATTATTTACCAGTTTTTGATTATTTGGGATAGAGCTGATAGAAACCCTCATGTACAAATACTTTTGTGCTATATTTTCACTTGTATAAAAACTTAGGAGTGGAAGTGTTGGGTCGTAGTGTAAGTGTATGCTTAACTTTATAGCAAACTGCCAAGAACTTTCTAAATAATCAAATTCTACTGTGAGTGTTTTAATAAGTATTATTTTCCAATCATTTGCGACATACTACACTCCCAATCTATCAGGATTCCAGCTGGACCACATCCTCCCAAACACCAATGTACCACATTTTCAGCCTTTAAAAACTGGAGTAGCATCTCATCATTATTTTAATTTGCATTTCCCTGATGACTAACAATCTTGAAATTCTTTTCAACGTGCTTATTGGCCGTTTGCATATTTCTGGTCTGGAAGTTAGTATTCAAACATTTTGCATATTTGAAAATTTGGATTGTTTTTCTATTATCAATTTGATTTGTAGAATCAAGTTTGTAGAACTAGAGACCATGAATCTCTCAGTCTCTATTGATTTGCCTATTATGGGTATATTATATTAAGGAATCATAAATATCTGTTTTATGAGTAGTTTCTTTCAGTTAGCATAACATTCTTAAGTTTTGCTCATGTTATAGGATAGATAAGATACTTCAGTCTCTTTTGTGGCTGAATATTCCATTGTCTGGAGATACTATATATATATATATTTTTTTTTTTTTGCTATGTTTGATTTACTAGAATTATATTTTTTTACTGTTTTTGAAAATTTTTAAATGTTTATTTATTTTTGAGAGACAGAGAGAGAGTGCAAGTGGGGGAGGGGCAGAAACAGAGGGGGATACAGATTCTGAAGCAGGCTCCAGACTCTGAGATGTCAGCACAGAGCCAGATGTGGGGCTCAAACCCATGAACTGTGAGATTGTGACCTGAGCCAAAGTTGGATGCTTAACCAACTGAGCCACCTAGGCACCCCGTTTTACTAGAATTTTATTAATTTTTTTTGCACCTATATTTATGAGGATATTGATTTACACTTTCTTTTCCTTCGGGAGAGAGAGAAAGAGAGAGAGAGAGAGGGCATGTGAGCAAGGAAGGAGAGGCAGAGGGAGAGAGAGCAAGAATCTTAAGTAGGCTCCATATTCAGTGCAGAACCTCACATGGGGCTCAATTCCATGACCCTGAGATCATGACCTGAGCCAAACTCAAGAGACACTCAAGTGACTAAACCACCCAGGCACCCCGTACTTTCTCTTCATTAATAGTTTTGTCAGTTTGAGGGATGTGTCTTTCCTCCTTTAACTTATGAAAGACTTCATTCAAGATCAGTTTTCTTCTGGGGTGCCTGGGTGGCCCAGTTGATTAAGCAACCCACTCCTGATGTGGGCTCAGGTCATGGTCTCATGGTTCATGGGATCGAACTCTGTGTTGGGCTCTGTGCTGACTGTAGAACCTGCTTAGGATTCTCTCTGTATCCCTCTCTCTTTACCCCTCCCCTATTTGCTCTTGTACGCGTGTGCACTCTGTCTCTCTCAAAATAAATAAACAAATGTTAAAAAATAAAAGATTAGTATTTTTCTTTTGTAAATGGTACTCTTCCTTCCCAAATGTTTGATATAGTTCAACAGGGGGCCAGCTGGGCTTGTGGGAAGATTTCTTTGTTGGAAGGCTTTGTTTGCAAATTAAAATTCTTTATTAGACATGGGATAATATACATTTGCTTTTCTTTTTCATCTATTTTACCTAATCTGAATATACTGGTATGGGAGTGTTCAGCAGATTCTCTTTGTACTCATGTTATACTCCTATAGGGTTTATAGTGGTGCACCGTATTTCATTGCTGGTATTGGTAAGTCATGCTTTATCTCCTTTTATCTACTTAGCTGTAGTAGGGTTTAACAATTTTATTACACTTTTACAAAAAAGAAGTGGCTTTGTTAATTTTCTATATTGTTCGTTTGATACTTCATTGGTTTCTTCTGCTTTATATTTCCTTTTTTTGATTTACTTGGATTTAATTTGCTCTACATTTTATATTTTTTAAGGCTAAGCCTTAGATTATTGATTTAAAAATGATCCTTTCTAACATGCAAATTTAAAGCTTATATTATTCCTAAAACCTGAATAAGCTGGATCACACAAATGTAGTATTTTGTTTTCATGAACACATATTCTCAAATATTTCCTAATTTCCCTTGTGATTTCTTCTTTTGCTTGCATTATTTACAAGTGTGCTTTTAAATTTCAAAATATTGAAGATTTTCTTCATCTTATTGTTATCAAATTTGAACTTAATACCTTTGTTGTAAAAGAATATACACTAAGATTTGAATTTTTTTATTATTGAGATTTATTTTATGTCCTAGCACAGATTTATCTTGAACATTGTAAGCCTTTAGAAAGGGTGTTTATTCTGTAATTCGTATAACATACTATAAACCTCAATTACATCAAATTGATTGAGATAGTACCCAAATCATCTATTTTCCTATCGCCTTTTTAAAAATGATTAATAAAGGGGCACCTGGGTGGCTCAGTCGGTTAAGCATCCATAGGTCATGATCTCATGGTTCGTGGGTTTGAGCCCCGCATCGGGCTCTGTGCTGACATTTCAGAGGCCGGACCCTGCTTCAGATTCTGGGACTTCTTCTCTCTCGGCCCTTCCCTTGCTCACGCTCTGTCTCTCTCTGTCTCTCAAAAATAAATAAATGTTAAAAATAAAAGAAAATAATTAATAAATTTATGGTTTATAGCGCTGTTAGTTCACAGCCAAACTGAGAGGAAGGCACAAAGATGCTGCGTACATCCTGGGCTGCTAAACATGCACCGTCTCCTGCATTGTTAACACCCCCACCACATAGTACATTTTTATAACTGATGAACCTACATTAACACCTCAATATCACCCAAGGTCTATAGTTTATATTAGTGTCCACTTTTAGTGTTGTACCTTCTTTGGGTTTGGACAAATGACATCTAGCTACCATTACAGTATCAGAATTGTCACTGCCCTACAAATCCTGTCCTCTGCCTATTCATCCTTTCTTCCCCTTAAGCCCTGGGAATACTCATCTTTTTAATCCTTCCATAGTTTTGCCTTTTCGAGAACATCATATAATTGAGATGTGTAGCCTTTTCAGATTGACTTCTTTCACTTTATACATGTATTTCAGTTTTTTTCTCCATGCCTTTCCATGACTTGGTAGCTCATTTCTTTTTAACACAGAATAGTATTCTGTTGTCTGGATGCACCATAGCTTATTTATTCATTCACCTGCTGAAGGATGTCTTGGTAGCTTCCAAGTCTTGGCAATTATGAATAAAGCTACTATAAACATCTCATTCATTGCTGGTGTAAAATAGTACAGCCACTTCGGAAGACAGTTTATCATTTTCTTATAAAACTGAACATACTACAAATTCAAGCTCCTTGGTATTTATTCAAATGAATTGAAATATTTTGTTTACATAAAAATGTGCACATAGATGTTTACTCTTTTTTATAGTGTACTTTCTGTTGGCAACAAATTATCCTCGCTTGCAATTTTCAAAAATTATTTTATCCTCATTTTATTATATTATTTCTGAGATAATAAATTCTGATGGACTTTTTTTGTTTTAAATTTAAGCACTTTAAATCTATTATTCCATGATTCTTGGATTTATTTATGGTGAGAAATCAGTCATCGTCTTTCTTATTGTTTTCCTGTATACATGAATATATATATTCCTGCTTTAAGATTTTCTTTCCCTTTTTTAAAAGATTTTCTTTTTTAAAAATTTATTCATTTTTGAGAGAGAGAGCTCAAATAGGGGTGGGGCAGAGAGAGAGGGAGAAACAGAATCCGATGCAGGCTCCAGGCTCTGAGCTGTCAGCACAGAGCCCAATTTAAGGCTCAAGCTCAGATGGTGAGATCATGAGTTGAGGTGAAGTCGGACGCTTAACCAACTGGGCCACCCTTAAAGATTTTCTTTTTATCATTGTCTTCAACAGTTTGATTACAATGTACTTAGTTGAAGGTTTTTTTTTATATGGCTTAGGGTTAACTATGTAGATATGAATATATAAGATTTATTTATTTATTTATTTATGTTTATTTATTTTTGAGAGAGAGAGACAGAGTGTGAACAGGGGAGGAGCAGAAGAGAGAGGGGGACACAGGATCTGAAGCAGGCTCAGGCTCTGCTCACAGAGCCCAATGCGGGGCTTGAACTCACAAGCTGTGAGATCATGACCTGAGCCGAAGTAGGAAGCTTAACCAACTGAGCCACCGAGGCCCCCCTAGGATATTTTTTTAAGACAAATTTGGACTTTTTCAGTTTTGTTCTCTCCTTTTCTCACACATACACACACACACACACACACACACACACACACACACACCCCCTTTCTTTGGCATTTAAATTACATTAAACTAGATCACCTGAAGTACTGAGTACCTCTGTTCTTCTCTTTTCCCTCTAACTTTAAAGTAATTAATTTCTATGTATGTTTCTTCAGGTTTATTGACCCTTTCTTTTGCAGTGTCCAATCTGGTCTACAACCTACCCAGTATATTTATTCAGATACAGTATTTTCCATTGTGGAATTCTCATTTAGTTCTTTCTTATAAATTTTATTTCTCTTTTGAGATAGCCTACCTCAGGATTATGTATACATTATGTCTGTATTCTTTTTTTTAAAATTCACAATCATATGTATAACATCTGTTTTAAAGTCCTTGTCTCCTAATTCAACATCTGTGTCATCTTGGGACCTATTTACATTACCTTCTTTTACTTTTGAGTGTGAATTGGTTGCATTTTCCCTATTTCTTTGCCTCATAATACTTGGTTGTATGCTGGATGTTACAGATGGTGTATTGTACAGAACCTACTGTATGTTATTTTTCTTTGAATAATACTTAGTTTTATTTTGGCAAGTGGTTAAACTACTGGTGATTTCTATAGATTTCATTAAAACTGGTCTTATGCTTTATTTCCATTTTATCTTTAGCCTTTGGCATTACTCCTACTATAGGTCATGATCTTTACTTGTAGGCATGATCTTTTTAGCGTTTCAGTCCAATGTCTGAATTGCTCAGCAAGGCTTTTTCACTCTGGATGGGTTAGAATTCAAACATCTCTGAGCATTGGCTAATGTCTTGTACCTCCACTGAGATGAACATGGGGTTTAGCGTTGCTGTGGCTACTCTCTAGAGGGTCTCACAGGGTCTTTACTTGCAGATGAGTATTGCGTACTTTGGCCATGGTCAGGAGGGCAACCTCTGTCAAGGTTTCTCACTTCCCCTGTTCTGTGCAGCTACCTCTCCTCAGTACCTCTGCCCTGCAAATTCCAGCTGCTTCAGCAGTGCCAAACTCTGGTTTATGTTTCCTTAGTTCAGTGAGATTGGCATTCTCCATTTAGGCTCTGGCTTTCATGCTGCCCCTGGAAAATGGCCCCAGAGAGAAATCTGGAATTAATGTGGAACTCACTTCACTTCACATATTCCCTTTCTCTTAGGAATCACAGTTTTTTGATGTTATTAAATACCTAGAAATAGTTTCATGACAAATTTTGTCCAATTTTATTGTTTACATTGGGAAGGTAAGTCTAATCCTACTTACTTTGCCATGACTAGAAGCAGAAGTTCTAGAACTTCATCCATTATGTGTTTTTTGTTTGTTTATTTTGGGGAGGACCAGAGGGAGAATGCATACACATGAGCCAGGGAGGGGCAAAGAGATGGGGTAGAAAGAGGATCTGCAGCAGGCTCTGCACTGACAGCAGGGAGCCCAGTGTGGGACTCGAACTCACCAACCATGAGATCATGACCTGAGCTGAACTTGGACTCTCAAACGACTAAGCCACCCAGGCACCCCCATTATGTTTTTATTTAATACGGCGTGCACAATCCATTCTTGACTGCCAGGGCTTCTGTCTTAGGGGCTTTCTAAATCTCACAGTTACATGAAATTCGGGGCAAGGAAGTTAAAGTCAGTAGAGTAAAAAAAAATGTTCTTTTTTATTTTTTTATTTTAATTTTATATATTTTTAACTTTTATTTATTTTTGAGAGACAGAGAGAGACAAAGCATGAATGGGGGAGGAGCAGAGAGAGAGAGACACACACAGAATCTGAACCAGGCTCCAGGCTCTGAGCTAGCTGTCAGCACAGAGCCCGGCCCGATGTGGGGCTTGAACCCACAGACCGTGAGATCATGACCTGAGCCGAAGCCGGATGCTTAACCAACTGAGCCATCCAGATGCCTCAAAAATGTTTTTTTTAAAGAAGAAAGATGTTTATATTATTTAAAATTCTTGAAATATTTTAGTGCACTGTTTTCATTTCATTTTTTTAAATCCATTACAAAACCTTCATTGATTACTATTTTTTCTTGAGTTAACTCTGAACTTTTTAGCTATGTATCATAAATCCTCCACTGTGCAGCTCCAACCTACCTTTCTGCTTTTACCTCCCACAGTGTCTAACCTGATGCTCTAATTGTGCTGGACTATTCTTTCAAACACAAACCCTAGTGAATATAACATACTATATTCCTTATGATTCATTTTCTTATCTATTTTCAAATGCTACTTTACACTCCTTTGAATTTGATCTCGTATATGGTACATCACAACATTCTACTGAGAATAGTCATTATTTGATCACAAATAAAAAATGTCTTCACAAGTCCCGTTTGTGATTTTGAGCTCCTTTTCTACTTAGCATAATGCCAGGAGCTTGGACATCATTGCTTCTTCCATTTTTTCACTTCTCATATGTAATCTGTTACCAAGTTCCATTAATCACAATTCTTAAGCATCTGAATCTGTTCTCTTTATCTCTACTGCATTTGCTATATTTAGGCCTGACAATTTCTTGTATGAACAACCTGGTCTTCTTCATCCCCATCCATACTGGTACCAGATCCTTTTGAAATACATCTTTGGTTACAATAAGTCCTTAGTTAAAATCTATTAATGGCTTTGACATGATTGAAAAGTTGCACCAGGGTGGTTCAGTAGATTGAGCTTCTGACTCTTGATTTTGGCTTGGGTTATGGTCCCAGGGTCATGGGAGCTGGCTGTATGTTGATCTCTCTCTCCTTTTCTTCTTCATTTCCTTCTTC
>NC_043704.1:75217644-75243053 GCF_006229205.1 Suricata suricatta
TCAAAATACCAGTCCAGTGGATAAACGTTGGTCTAATTTACCTGGATTGACCATTTTGAAGAACTATAGGGTTGATTTCAGATTTAGTTTTGTATTTAGCAAGCTGTCTAGAACCTAATATCATTTCCATATAGCCAATTTTACTGCAGTATAAGCTATAATTTGTATAAAGACCAAGGTCTGTTAGTTACAATATGCCTTTGAATATACTTTAGACTATTATAAAGTACATTCATAATTAATTAGACACAACTTTCCCCTAAACGAGTTGGCACAGTCAAGAAGATGAAAAGGGAGGGGCGCCTGGTAGCTCAGTCAGTTAAGCATCTGTCTTTGGCTCAGGCCATGATCATGGCTCATGAGTTTAAGGCCCTCATTGGGCTCTGTGCTGACAGCTCAGAGCCTGGAGCCTGCTTCAGATTCTGTGTCTCCCTCTCTCTCTGTCTCTCCGCCGCTTGCGCCCTTTCTCTTTCAAAAAATAAACATTAAAAAAATAAAAATAAAATAAAAAAGAAAATGAAAAGGGAGAGACTGGGGGTTGGCTGGGGTGGGGAGCAGAGGCCTTGTGAAGAAAGTAGTGAACTTGGATAAGTTGAACTTAATGCAGTTTGATCAGGGACTTCTCCAGGGTGACGGATCTCAGGAAGACTCATTCATGGTGACTAACACACAGGAAACAACATTTAGTTAGTAAGTGAGGTATCAATGGGTATATTTGTGCTCGAGATACCTCTCTTGCTCCACTGCCACTGGGAATTACCAGTCTGTTTTCTACAAAGAGGTTCATGTATAGTTCATGGAAAACCAAAATTGTAATGATATGCTTTTTTTTTTTTTTGGAATATGTGTAATTATTCCATAGAGAGTTGGGTATTTCTAAGGAATATTTGAGGAGGCTGAGCTAGAGTCTGGATGTTGCTTTTACCTTGTCCCAGTGTCTGACAATCCTCATGTTACCAGGAATAGTGCAGATAACATTATTTAGTCATTCATTTTTGAACAGGTATTTATTGAGTATAGACTAAGTGACAAGCAACATGAAAGAAAGCCTGTAAAAAATTAAAAATTATTAGGAGAAAAGTCCAACATATGTTGACATATGCTCAGTGGTTCTTTAGAGATATTTAATACTGGGATAATTTAAATTTATAGTAAAATTCTCAGAAAAATTAAATAATTCACATAAGTGAATTTTATAGTTATCAAAGCTTACTTTTTTTAGTATAAAGCCTCCTCTAAAATAAAAATAAAAAAGCAAAAACCTTATTTCTTATCATTTCTTAAAATTTATTTTTCAAGTTTATTTTTTAGAAGATTGTGAGCATAGTTTACACCTTGATTTGTCAGCACCATAATTATTACTATTAATAATTATATTGCAGTATAAAGTGGCACAGTCTCCCTCAGAGACTTGTTAAGGTATCTGATGCTATTTACCCCACACTAAATAATAAAGTAGGCTTTTATTATTGTGACTATATCGTGATATTTCTTGGGTGGTTGGTTGTCTACTTATTCTCCTTAGAATTGGCGTTTCTCACTTTAAAAACACGTCTGTCTCTTTCAATTTCTTTTTTACTCTTCTAGACCAGAGGTCAACAAACTTTTCCTACCAACAGCCAGAAAGCAAATACTTTAGACTTTGTGGACCATATTGTCTCTGTCACAACCATTCAACTCGACAGTTGTAGCATACAAGTCATAGACAACACACAGATGAGTGGGCATGGCTGTGTTCCAATAAAACTTTATTTTCAAAAATAGGCAGTAAGCCTGAATGTCTGTGAGCCATAACTTACCAACCCCTGTTCTAGATTGTTGAATATGCTGAAATAACTATACAGAGTAATGTGTAAAAAAAATAAATAGAATTTTTTAAAAAAGTAAATAAATGCATAAGAACTTAATGTGCTCCCATAAACAAAATATATAACATTTTGTGCCATGATCCTGACAGTGTTTTTAGGTACTTATATATTTTTCCTTTCCTTTCTTCCTTCTTTGCATCTTTTTTTCAGGTTTGTGTCTATATTGCAAATATTTGAAGTTATTGGACAAACTCCAGACACTTGCTTCATATAAATGTGTGCATGTATGTATTCATGGATCTCAGGCATAGAGCTGAAGTCACTGTACCAATTAAGACCTAGATAAGATTGGTTTGATCTCTATTCTGTGAAATTTGGAAGGTGTAATATCCTCCACCAAGACTACCACGCTTATGCACATTTTCAGGGTGGGGTCATATTTTTATGGTCACCTTTTGCTCTGAATTCTACTTCTGCCAAATTAAGTCAGTGTAGAGATTGTTTGGATATCCCTGTTCTAAAAAATTTCTTGGCCATTTTTACATCTCAGATTCTAGCCTCCTACTATGTTTCTCAGCTTTTCACAGTCCCTTCTGGATGGCCCCAGGAACTCCAAATTTGTCTAACTTTATTATGCAGATTAATTCCATTTTCTCCACCCTTACTCCCAAGCTCCTCTCTGAATCCACTGTTCAGCTTCTAATCCACCAAGGTGCTCTGCTGAACAAAAAGGACCTCTTTTCCTTCAGTTGAATCATTCTGCTAAGAAGGGAATTAAAATTTTATGTGGAATTTTTTTCCTAATGGATGTTTAGATGGATGATTGGATGGATGGATGGGTGGATGAATGGATGGATGGATGGCCAGACAAGTATTATTCAGTAGTACACGTTTAGACTAATATTTCATGAAAGCAAATGTGAAAAACCAAATTTGGCTTATTAGAGTTAATTTTTTGGTTTAGGAATTATTTAGGGTTGTTCTTCAACCTTTATAGCCAAAATACACCCAATTTACTATTTCTATTATTATTGCCAGTGTATGAAGCATTTCATTAATTTCTTGTGTGTTTGTTTTTTATTTTTTTATTTTTATTTTTTAAATTTATTTTTTTAATGTTTTATTTATTTTTGATACAGAGAGAGCATGAGAGGGGGAGGGGCAGAGAGAGAAGGAGACAAAGAATCTGAAGCAGGCTCCAGGCTCTGAGCTAGCTGTCAGCACAGAGCCTGTTGTGGGGCTTGAACCTACAAATGTGAGATCTGACCTGAGCCGAACTCGGAGGCTTAACTGACTGAGCCACCCAGGTGCCCCGGTTTTTTAAATATTCTAATGATTTTCTTACAAAAGGAGTTAAAATATTTCACATGACAGTCAACTAAATTATGGAAATAGAATATAAGATTAAAAACAGCATAAGGTAAAAGTTAAGCTTGGACCCAACGGAACTGTATTGTATCCCCTTGAATTTATAAATAATGAGCTGGTATTTCTATTTGGAGATACGTTATCTAATCTCCAATATTAGAAAAATGGTTCTTCCGGTCACCTAAATATTTATTGTAAAATGATTTACCTTATTCACAAGGTAAATGATTCAAGCATATATTAACATATTATTCAGTAATATGTTAATTCATTTCGCAACTCAATTGTCTACAAAAAGCACTGCAAAAAATATAAAATAAGAAGATAACTTTTCCAATCCATCAAGGAGCTTAAAACCTACTCCTAGAAATAATACAAACAATAATAATACAAATATGGTTAAGTAATTGGAAAAAGAATTAAGAATGCAATATAAGAGAAAGTTAATTTTCTCACTCACATTTCTTGAACACTGCAATAACCTAAAATTGGTCTCTTGGAAGTATGCTCAGAGTGAACTGCACTGAAAACCAGTAGCGATTGCAGCTTATAGTTTTTCTTAGCATTGCTAGAAGTATTTGCCTGGAAAAGGTAGATCCTGAGTAAAACTAGTTAAAAAACAAAATAAAATAAAATCCATCATCTTGTAAAAATCCACATTTAGAAGGATGGAGATAGGACACTAAAAATCTTTGCCAGTATTGATATTTTCTGTAGGCTGGCTTCATTCAATTTATTTATTCTTTTGAGGGAAACAGACTGCTGGAATCACAGGTCTCAAAGGCAAAGCAGACAGAGGGTTGCTCCTTAAGGAATTTCTAGTCTAGAGCGAGGGATAAACATGCAGACAACAGAGGAAGAACGCATGCTTCCAACTTCAGGTTTCATGAAGAGTTGATGTTTGGACTATCCATGATAGAGTTTAATAAACTAGAAGAGATGCAGAGGATGTTCTTGGCTAAGGAGAGTAAATGAACCAAGGCTCAAAAGTTCAAAAGTCTGTTTTCAAAAAAAGCAAACACAGGTTCACAACCCATTGTCTAATAGTCTGAATCCAAGAATCTCTAACAACCCGGGTTTTTTTGTTTTGTATGTTTGGTTTATTTTGGTTTGGTTTGTGTGTTTTGTTTTGTATTCTAATTTGTAGCAAACTTATTTGGTGGCACAACCTGACCTGAATTGATGGTAGGCTGTTTATAACCCTTATTTTTCCACTGATGAGAATATTTGTTGATATTGTTGCAGAAGTATCAATCTTCGTTATTATAGGTGCTGCCTCAGCACAAAGAGGTTTTGCTGGTATTTTATACATTAATTCCATTAATTTTTAGAAACACTGTGTGTGCCCCCAAAACCTGAATTACAGCACACACCTAGCCACAGGTGTTTCAGATACGGAATTGTGGACCTGAAGTAATGATAAGTGATGAAATATTGTGGAGAGAATGGTCAGGAAGCTAGATAAAATTGTGTATGTTCCTGAGCATACACTATTTTAAATTTCTTTCCCCAGACAATTGTAAAACTAGGGATATTTTCTTCTGACTAACAGAAAATGATGGCAGATGAAATACCTGTTGAAAATAGACGTTTGCATCCATCATTTGTTTCCTTGTGGAAGTGTATGGGAGAAATGAGGATAGAGAAAGCAATTTCAGGTTTTGTTGGCAGTATGCTAAGTATCATACCAGATGATATGGTCCGTGTTTGAGGTCTCCAAATAACTTTGCTTGAAAATGCAAGAATTGCTTCCTGGAAGAAAAAAATAAACAAGCAAAACCCACAGGAAAGAGTAATTTATTTCATTTTTGTTCTCATTCCCTTCCAAATAATGTGATTCTAAATAGATTAGGACAATTAATTGAACAATTAAAGATGGTGGGAGGGGTGTATGTGAGAGAGACACACAGAGTTTAAATCCTTAAACTCTGCCATTGGGAACAGGCAGCAAAAGTTTGGGAATTAGAAAAATGACTTTGGAATGCATCCATCTGTTTTCCTTTCTTGGAGTACCTGGGTAATTAGTTAGTCTCTCACTTTTCCCAAGCTTGTGATAATTGATCCTGGGAACTTAGGAACAAAAATACATTTTACTTTCATTTTTAAAATGTCATTTGAGGGGCTGGAAGCAGAGGTAGACACGTAATAAAACTATGAATTGGTACACTTTTCAAAAAGGGTATTTGGTAGCTGTTTTCGGGATATTACTAAATATCCTTCCAAGATGTGGCATTTCAATCCCTACAAGTCTGTTCATGGCAGGAATCAGAAAACTCCATCCAATTCATAGCTTATGCTTTTCCTGAAAATCTCTCTATCTGACTTCAGAAGAACTGTGCATAATAATAGCATGTTTACCAACATTTTGGGGCACTTACTGGAGTTGAAAGATGAAGTACCTGCATTAGGGCCATGGAACAAGAATTTTTTTGATACTAGAACCTCAAGAGTTATATGTAGTCTGAAGATGTGACATTCCTAGGTTTTTAAAAAGCCACTTATAAAAAATACTGATATTTAAAAAATATTTTTAATGCTTTATTTTATCTTGAGAGAGAGAGAGAGAGAGAGAGAGAGAAAGGGGAGGGGTAGAGAGAGAGGGAGACACAGAATCCAAAGCAGGCTCCAGGCCCTGAGCTGTCAGCACAGAGCTGAAGTGGGGCTCGAATTCAGGAATGGTGGATCACTACCTGAGCAGAAATCGGAGGCTTAATCAACTAAACTACCCAGACGCCTCTTTAAAAAATACTGATATTTAAAAAAAAATAATATTTATTTCTGCTCTGAAATATACTCAACATTGGGGCACCTGCGTCGCTCAGTTGCTCAAGGATCCTACTTCTGCTCAGATCATGATTCACTGTTGGTGAGTTCGAGCCCCGCATCGGGCTCTGTGCCGACAGCTCAGGGCCTGGAGCTTGCTTTGAATTTTCTGTCTCTGCCCCTCCCCTGCTCATGCTCTTTCTCTTTCTCTCTCAAAAATCAATAAACAAAAAAAAATTTTTTTTAATGTATTCAATGTTAATTTTAGAAAATTCAAAAATACAAAAAATTCAAGGACAGAAATTGACGATAATATCGATAATATCCATTGCATGTTCTGTGTTGCCCAGGTGCTGTGCCTCCTGCTTTATGTACACTATCTCAGTAAACCTCCTGCTGTGGCCGTTAATGTTCGCATTCCATATGAATAGAAGCTGGTCGTGGGGGAGCTAAGTGACCTGCACAAAGCAGGGATGCCCACAAGTGGGAAAGCAGAGGTGAAGCCCAGGAGTTTAGGCCAGTGGCCTTCCTGCTGTGAGCAGCTCTGAGCAGGCATACCCCTGCTCTCCTCGGCCGCCGATCACCAAGAAATCGCCGCTGTTGTATTTTTGTGTGTATGATTTCAGTCTTCCCCCCAAGTGTATTTACTTTTAAAATCAATTAATTAAATTTATTTTTAAGTCAAGTAATTTAAATTGAGATCCTAGTGTAGGCTGTTTTCTTTTTACCTCCTATGTTGGTCTTTTTGATCGTGGAACTTCTAATCAAATGGCTAAGGCATGATCTTGGTACTTGCTGGTCCAGAATGCAGTCCTAAAGCTGAGTGTCATAAGTAATTTACTTGGATTAAAAACAAAGTACAAACAAACAAAAAACACTCTCCAAACAAGTGGGCATCATGTTAACACCTCCTCCTAAGCAAAAGCTACTTATATTCCTCAGCTTGAGGTGTCAATGACGGCATCGGGCATGTGTTAGAAAATGGAGGAAGGATGGATTTTCCAAATTTTATCTTCATATCCTTTCTTTTCCAAATGTAAGAATCTGAAACATTCTTTATAACCTTAAAGTTTTAGAATCTGCCTTTAAGAATGATATTTCCATTTGCATTTACAGATTATAAATTTAAAGTACAGGAATGGCCATTGTGTGACTTACGCTATGTCCTGATTTTTTTTTTTTAAGACGGTTCTCTTTTAAAAACATCCTGGTCCTTGTTAAGCAGACTGCAGATCTTGGGGGAAAAAGAGTCAAGAAATTGTTGAAGGGGATTAAGAGGTTCAGAATTCCAGTTACACAACAAATAAGTCACGGGGATGAAAAGTACAGCTTAGAGAATACAGTCTATAATATTGTAATAATGTTGTGTGGTATCAGAGGGTGACCTCACTTATGCTGAGAACTTTCTAATGTATATAATTGTGCAATCACTATGTTGTATACCTGACACAAAGATAATATTGTATGTCAACTATACTTCAATCCAAAAAAATTACAAACTGTTGTCTGTGGGGACAGTTGTAAGTGCTAAACTCTCCATTAAGTGTTCCCCGCCCCCCATATTTTGTTGCCTGCCTTCTATAAGGCAGGTCAGTAGCATCATTTTGTAAATTAAAAAAATGAAACTCAAAAAGTTAAGGAATTTGTCTGTGGACACACGCAGCTAGTAACTGGTAACACTGGGGCTTGAAGTCAGGAACGTGGAGCTCTGAAGTCCTGGATGTTTCCTATGATGTCACCTAAGAGTTAACAATTTCAATATTTAGCACACAGAGTGGATTTCCATCCAAATAAGGAAAGGCAACTAAAGTGGAAAGAGAAAAAGGAAAAGAAATCGCTACTTAAATCAATTTTATGGTTGCACACCCTCTTGCTGAGACCCAATTATTTTTCTTACAGAATTTTAAAAAATTGAATTGAGATATAATTCAGACGTCATAAAATTCACCCTTTTAAAGTGTACAGTTCATGGTTTTGTATATACACAAGGCTATGTGACCATCATCAACAATTCCAGAACATTTTTCATCAGCCCCCAAACTACTCCATACTCATTGCAGTCACTCCTTATCCAGTTTTCATAAGTAAAAATCTTCAAACTCTTTCTTCTAAAAATCAAATTTTCTTAGATTCTTCCCTCACACAAAAATGGTTACTATTTATTTTTATAGATGTAGGAGATAAGTTATAAAATAATTTAACATAACAAATGATGTGTTAATGTTACTTTGTTGTATGGCGACCAGTCACACACAGAGTCTAGACACCAATTTTCCTTTCCATGAAGCCCATTTGTGCCATCATGGGCTCAGTGGGCTAAGACCCAAAAAGACGGAGCCCTGAGCACAGCGAGGGGCTTCCTTTTGTACAATTTTTGTTCCTTTGTCTCCCACATAGGGTGACATACAGTCCGAATGGATGGTCTATGTTACAGAGTTGTGAGGGACATTGCACATGCTCAGATAGCCAGGTTGCCTTCCCTTGTCTTGAGGTTTTCACCACATTTCTTAGGAAGGGACTCTTCCACATTCCTTCTTTTGATGCTCAGAGCCCCTATTTTGGGTCAAAGAGCATCATCTTGGTTTAGAGGTTTATATTTCCATAACATCATCACATGTGTGACCGTTTTCTTTTCAGCCATTACCTCAGTGAGGCTGGAGACAGACTGTATAACTACGGGAGCTAGGCAAAGTAGAATTAAGCATGCTCCCAAAATCAAGAGGATAAGATCTATGAGGGTTTTAAATCCCCTGAGATTTGAAAACATCCTCCAAATAACTCCTCGGAGTCCAAACCTTTCCAGGTCCAGACTGGGTCATGAGTAACCTTTCTCATTTGATCTGTGATTTCTCCTATGATTTTTCCATCATCATCTATTTGTAGGCAGCAGTTGCTCAGGTTAAACTTTCCACAAACTCTTCCCTCTGAAGCAGGCAAGTAATCTAAGGCCAAACTATTTTGGTAGATAGCATTGCCCATTATGGTTTGTTGCTTGGCTAGTAAGTTAAGAGCTCTGGCAGTTTCATTGGTTATCATTTCTACAATGGCTTGCAGTCTGTTATGCAGGTTAGCAGGTCAATGGGAGTGCAGTAGCCCCAGGACCCATCCTCTGCCCAGGTGGCAGTGCTGTAATTTTGGATTCTATGCTCAGGAGGCCATTTGTCATTTTTCCAGTTGCCAATTTGTAGGTCACGTCATTTTCTTTGAGTCTCTCTGTCTCCATACACTTGATTCCCAAATGTTCCCTTCTGGCAAGTGGGAGCAGGAAGAAAGATGGACGAATAGTTCCCAGCACACATGATCCTGACCAGTCTGAGTGAAGTACTATATAGGCTGTCCTTCCACATATCTAGTGTAGTCCACAAGGGGCCCACCATTCAGTGGCTGCATCGGCATTGTCCCAGGCCTCTCGGAGATGGAAACCATTAGACAAGGGATCGGGATCTGGCTCACGGTGATCTGGAGACCCCCACAATTGCGTTTCCTGGGCAGCTGAGTTATAAAATCTTTGGCCTAGACACGTTAAGCCTCCAACAGAGATGATGAACTTTTTCCCCCATCAGACAAGGCAGTTTTTCCCAATAATTGAGGTTTTGTAGAACCAAACCAGTAGTAGGAGTGGGGTATTCTGTTTCATTACATTCTCTTCCATTCTGCGGGGATCTAATTCTCTAGCCTCCCATGGCGATTGATTCCCCCATATGGGTTCCCCCGCATACACAGCAAGAAGAGATCTTCAGAGTCTGGGCTCTAGTCTCTGGTAGGGCTAGAAACAAGTTCCTTGCTGTGATGTAAATGGGAGGGGGGGCTACTTCTTGTTTTTTGTAGAAGGAATGGAAGACTTGATGGGATATGGTTGGATGGATGGTAGTGACTCTCTTGAAATATAGCACAGTTCCTGGGTCTCTGCCTAGCTCATGGATCCAGATTTCAATTCAGGTGCCCCATTGCTATTTGGAATATCCAGGGTTAATGGTAAAATTAATAGGGCTACAGGCCTTTGATTGACAACCTGATGTAGTAGCCTCCTTCTGAAGGAATGCTATGGTGCTTTCTTTTTACCAAGTAGCCCATGAAACACAACTCCAGCTGGGGCATAAAAACTCAGGTGTATAGGCACATAAACTGTTCTCACACATGTATCTGCCACTGAGTCAGAATTCCCACTCCCAGCCTAAGCCTCCGCATGACAAGTGCCTGCTCTTCTCATATGACAGAAGCCTGTGGGCCAATACCTATAACTGCATATATGTCAAACAGCATTGACACCAGTCATTTGGGGTTAGTAATTTGTGTTGGGCTGACCATGGCTTCCCTCTCTTGGTAGGTTTGAACTTCTAAATGGTCTCCACTGTGGGAGTAATGAGGCTCAAATCAGTTGGACTCTCCCATTTGCAGACAGAATAGGTGGTCTTATTGTGCCTGCAGGTCCCGAGGACTTTTCCTTGGCATGAGAAGTGGGTATAGTAAGTAAGGTCCAAGTGACTCCCTGGCGTGACCTGGTTATGTGAATACATGGGTCACATGATGAGGAATCTAGGTCTATGGAAGGGGTCCAGTTTAGAAGCAACCAGTATGAAAGAAGCATCTTATCCACAAAGAGAAGGCGAGTGCCAACAGAAACCTCTCACCGTATTTCTAGCCAGCCAGGGCGGCCTCTGCAAATCCTATATAGGGGAAAAGTAGAGCAAGAATCACAATGACAGTGGGAAACAAGGGATAACAGTGCATCACAGTAAGGAAACAGATATAGAAAATAAGGACAGTCTGTTTGTTCCGCTGGACTGTCGATTCCTCAAGCGTCGCCGCGCGTAGATTAGTCAGCTTCCGGAGTGACTAAAGCAGGGCTGCAGTCTCCCAGAGTCTCTGGAGTCACAGATTGCTTCTTCTGTATGGTCAGCTTGCATGGATCAGGAACGCATTCCCAGTTTTGAGATGCCAGCTTCACTCTGTTGTGGTGAATCCAGGGACCCCCTCAGCCATCTTTACTGCAGTAGGGGTGGACACAATGACAAGGAACGGGCCCATCCATTGGGTTTTGAGGGGTTGGACATTCTACTCCGTCACCCATACAGCATCTCCTGGTTTAAATGGGTGAGGTCTGTGGTCAGACTCAGGTCACTCCCTAACCTAGTGGTGTGAGGTGATTAGTGTAAAGCCAAGGGCCCCATCTGTTGTTGCCTTAGGGTTAGGTTGCCTATATCATTTCCATCCCCTCTTTTGCCCTTGATACTGGAGGGAGGGTGCCCATAAAGGATTTCATAAGGGGAGAACCCTGTCTGCTTAGTGGGGCTACACCTGATTCTTAACAAGGCGATTGGCAACATCTGGTCCCAGTGTAGGTGAGTTTCCTGAAATAGTTTACTTAATTGCCACTTCAGGGTTCAGTTCATTTGTTCCACCTTCCCAGATCTCTGGGGTCGGTATGCCTTGTGTAAGTCCCCAGTGATCTTTAATTCCTTTGCCACCAGCCATACCACCTCAGCCACAAACACTTGCCTGTTATCTGATTCCATAGTGATAGGGATCCCAAATCAAGGAATGATTTCTTTCAGAAGTCAGGCCACTTCATGTGCCTTTTTCATTGTGGATAGGGAAGGCTTCCACACAGCCTGAAAGAATGCACACAAAGACCTACAGATAAGTACTGCCTTGCACCTAGGGAAGCTCAGTGAATTTCACCATCATATTTTCCAATGGGGCTTCCCCGACACTCTGCACCCTAGGGCCAGCCTTGGGTCCCTGATGTGGGTTATTCCAGGCACACATTTCACATTGCTCACATACAGCTTGGACTGTGCTGGAGAGTCAAGGGATGTAGAAATGTTGGCTCAACAGTCTCAAGACCTGTCCAGCCAATGTGAGTTTCCTGATGGAACTGCTTGACAACAGCTGGAGCTGGGGCCTCAGGAATTGCTACTCGGCCATCTTCAAGTTTCCATCATCCATCTGGGAGGTAGCTTCCATATTAAGTCTTAAACCAGGTACTCTCATGTTGTGAGTAATTACAGCCCCATAGGAAACAGTGCAGAAGTTAAAGGTGCTGATTCTGTTGTTCCTTTGGAGGCTGCAAGCTTTGCCTCTTGGTCTGCCTTAAGGTTTCCCCAAGCAGCCGTGGTGTCTCCCCTTTGATGTCCCCAATAATGCATGACTTCCACTCTTTTACGGGCCCACACAGCATCTAAGAGTTCAAGGATTTCCTTACCACACTTTATGTCTTTTCCTCCTGAGTTTATTAGATCCCTCTTTTTATATAAAGCCCCATGTATGTGGAGAGTGGTGAAGGCATACTTAGAGTCTGTGAATATACTAACATGTATCCCTGCCGCCCGTCATAGGGTTCAGCTTAGCACAATGAGCCCTGTCTTCTGTACTGAAGTCCCCTTTGGCAGGGGTTTGGTCTCAGTGACATCAGGTCCAGGGGGCTGGATCAAACAAATGGCCTGTTTTCTCTCAGGGCTGAGTTGGTGCTGCCCCTGGGAGAGGTGAAAGCCAAGGTACTTGACTCTCTTTTGACAGATTTGGTCCTTTTTCCTTGAGACTTACAGCCAGTTTCCCATAGGAGGGCAAGGAGCTGTCGAGTTCATTCTATGCAATCTTCCTGAGACCTTCCAGCCAGCAATAAGTCCTCTATGTACTGGAACAAGACACAGCCATATTCATCTACTGGGAAGGCCCTTGGTTCTGAGGCCAATGCAGTGCTGAAAATGGTTGGGGAGATTTTGAACCCTTGAGGATATCTGGTTCAAGTCAACTGGCCCTTGTTACCATTTTCAGGATTCTCCCACTGCAAGGTGAAAGTCGGTTGACTCTGGTTTGCCAGGCAGATACAGAAGAAGGCATCTTTGAGGTCTAGGCATGTGAAGAGGGCACCTTTGGCAGGGATAAGACCCAAGAGAGTGCATGGGTTCAGGGCAACTGGGTGCAGGGTGACGGTGGCCTGGTTTATTGTGCACAGGTCTTTGACCAGCTGATAATCATCAGTGTCTGGCTTCTGGATTGGTAGGAGAGGTGTGTTCCAAGATACCTGACCAGGTAGGAGGATCCTATACTTTAGAAGTCTATTCAGGTACTTCTGTATCCTCATTTGTGCCTTATGAGGGATGAAATATTAGTCCTACAATTACTGGAGGTATGTTCTGGGCCAGTCATGGTGGGATGTCCTCAGCCCACACCCCAATACTCTGAAGGGCAGCTTAGGTCCCTGTTGTGGCTCCTCCATGAGACTTAGAGGTGCCATTCTTCCTCTTGGGGGATTGTGAGAGTCATAATCTTTGCTTCCAGCTTTCATAGGGTCAGAGCAGCTTGTCCGTGGGAGTTGAAAGTTATTTGAGCCTTCAGCTTTCCCAATGGGTCCCAGCCCATTAAAGTCATGGGGCAGTCAGAGAGGTAAAGGAATTCATAGATGACTTCATGGCCACCTAAATTTCACTGACAAGGCAGCAAAAAAGGATAGTGTGTCCAATTTCCCATGGCCCCCACAATGGTGGCTTGTCTCTGTGAGGGGGGCCCACGGGTTGGGACACCAGCAAGTGTTCTGCCCCAGTATCTACCATGAAGTCGATGGTTTGGCCTCCCACATTCATTTGTACCATAGATCTTTGGGGGCCTAACAAAATGGAGCCCAGTCTGTCCTAGTCCTCTTCATAGTCCTCAGTGGTGGTTTGCCCCACACAATCACCTTCGGGGGACCCATGAGGTCATGATGCTGGTTGGTACCATCCCTGAACCACATGGCCTCTTTCTGTCTGCTTGAGGCCCTGCTGAGAATTACCCAGCCACAGGGGGCACTCATTTTTCTAGTGGCTTTCCTGATGACAGTGAAGACACTGGTTCCATCCTAACTTTAATGCTCAGCAGATGATCCTCCCCACCATTTGCCTTTTAGGCCCCAGCCCAGTCCCTGTGGAGCACATTTCCGGGAGCGATCTGACCACTCTACCAAGGCAGCAGCTACCAAGTCTGACTTTTTCTGCATTTTCCGGCATGCTTGCCTCTGCACTGCCTGGGTCATGGTTGACAAACACTTTAGTTGCTACTTCTAGCAACTGACTGGCATTCATGCCAGCAAAACCCTCTAGCTTTTGCAGCTTGCACTGGATGTGCCCCTGGGCCTGACCTATGAAACCTGCATTGACCGTTCACTGGTTAATGGGTGCCTCTGGATCAAAAGGGGTGTAGAGATGAGACGCCTCACATAGTGTCTTATAGAACAGGCTAGGGCTCTCATTGGTTTCCTGCAGCACTTCTGATGTTTTACTCCTATTTATGGCCTTTTCTCCCGTCCTTCATGCCATTTAGAAGGGCTTCTTGATACTGTTCAGTCCTTGCAAGCCCTCCATCTACATTTGAGTCATTTAGGTCCCGTTTGAGTCCTCTCCGGGGAAGTGAGCTTGAGCATAAGCTTAGGTTTCTAGCATCCCAGCCAGGCAATTCTTCTCTAACCATTTTAGGGCTGCCTGGATGACTTGGCAGCACTCCTCCATGTCAATGAGGGTCGGGAGGAGTTGGCAACAGTCCATCTAGGTAGGTTTATGGGTTTGGATTATGGACTGCATTAGTTCAATCATAGCCTGGGTCTCCTCCATATATGTGGAGTATGGTGCTTCTAATTTAGGAAGTCCATCGTGGTGAAGGGTTGGTACACAACATGCTGGCCTCCTCGGATCTGGCCTTCCTGATCATAATAGACAGGTCCTCTAGTTTCCCTCAGTGGCATCCATAGGGCTCTCTGGTGTCACTGCAGGGAGACACTATCTGCACTGGCCTTATATTCTAATTGCCTTCCAGGATGAGTATATGGGGCTAGGAATGGTGGTCTGGGCTGGAGAGGCCGGGGGTGCTAGAGGTGGCGAGGCCTTGGAACAAGGGACGGGCTCCAGTGGGTGTCAGCAACCAGGGTGGCTGGAGGAACAGGTGGCAGTGAGGGGTACAATGGGGCATATGGCAGGGTGGGGCCCTCAGGCTCTCCCAACAGTATGGGTTTTTCAGTTTGGGGCCAGCATTTGGAGGAAGCCATGACAAGAGCCGTTATAATTTTACAGTTCTTTTTAATACAGACTTTTAGCCAAGATGGCTGGGATAGGACCAGGTCTTGACAACAGTTAGGAATTGGTCAAGGTGGCCTGGATCCTCCACAATGACCCTGAACACTTGGCCAACTATTTCTTTATCAAGTGAGCCCTCAGCAGGCCAGTCCATCCTGAATGATGTTCAATCAATTTCATAGAACGTCTGGAACTTTCTGGGAGTTAATTTTACAATATAATCTCCTGAAATCCCTTTTTGAAATTCCTCAATGTATTCTCTAGGGGAGTTGGCTTACTCTGCTTTCCACCCATGTCCTCCCCTGACAGATAACTTTCACTCAAAGAGAAGAAAAAGGGGGAAGGGAGGGACTAATTTGGAGAAGACGCACTCGCTTCATTTGTTTCTAGTCAATCTCCTCTTGGAGATATTTTAGGCACCTCTTAGCATTAGCAGGATCAGTATCAAGCCCTGACTGGGGTCAGACTCTCAAGGAAGTCTGACACCACCCTGAGCCATATGAGGTTGCCAAGGAACCACAGATTGGGATTCAACACTTGCTTCAGCCCATTGGTGAGGTCAGAGACTTTTTGCTGTCCGTCTCATTCACATACAGTCACAAAGTGACTCCAACACCACTGCACAGTGCCTAGCGCCCTGGAGTTGTGGGTTCGTTCCTTATGGAACTACTCTGGCAAATCTAGGAGGTGATCAGGCTCCGCTTAGGCCTTTTAGGGGCAGACCTACCAAAACAAACCTGGGTTCTTACCAGTTTAACCAGTAGCTCTGTGAGCTGGTTCCTGGGCCTATGTTCCTTTGTGCATCCAGGGCCCCCACCCCGGCCCGCCAGGAGGGGTGAAGCTCCTATGCATGAAGCAGTCTTCTGGCGCTAGGCTAGGTCGCATCTCCAGGTGCCCCAAGGTTTGTGCCCCAGTGACAAAGGAGGTGAAACACCGTCTCTCCATCCCGGATGAGCCCCCATGAAATGTAGCAGTGAGTCACACAAAGTCAGGACACCAAGGCTTTTCTTTCCATGAAGCAAGCTTATTTATGCCAGCATAGCCTCAGCAGGCTAAGACCCGAAAGGCTGAGCTCTGAGCAGAACAAGGGGTTGCCTTTTGTATAATTTTTGCTCCTTTGTCTCCCGTATATGGTAACATACAGTCTGAATGGGCGGTCTGTGTTACAGAATCATGAGGAGCGTCATGCATGTGCACATAGCAAGGTTGCCTTCCCTTGTCCTGAGGTTTTCACCACATTTCTTAGGGAGGGGCTTTACCACATTTAAAGAATTTAATTTAGTGTACAGTTTTCCCAAATGAAAAATCTACAAAAAGAGTTCCCATTTTATTTCATCTCATATATTTAATAGGCATTAATATTTAACTTTTAAATGTTAATTTAATTTCATTCCATCAATATTTAGTAAATAAATTATTTATTACATGTTATAGGTACTTAAGACATTAAAAAATGGAAGTTACATATACCTAAATTTGTAGGTAAAGGGGCTCATAATCTCTTAGAGAAGATATATAGGTGGAGGCCAAATAAAGTTTTATATGAGAGGAACTATAGTGTTCAGAAAATGTTTCCCTGGGAGAGCACTGTGGCATTTGTGGTAGGTCTGAAAAAATGCGTGGGAGTTTTAGAGTTAGAGATGTATTCAGGTGACAGGAGTGAGAACACTTACTTGGAATTGTGCCCCATTTCAGTAATGAGTTTTGATTAAGAAGAAAATGGTACTCCTTTGAAATTTTCCAGTATTAACTATCGTGGATTGACTGATTTCAAAATCCTCACAATAAATAACTCATACTTGGCTATGATAAAGTAGAGATATTTTCCTTCTCTGTGACTCAGAAAGCTCACCTTTAAGGTTTTCTTATAGATGACAAACTCTGCATTTATTCAAAACAAACTGTTTTAAGGGCTATTAGAAGAGAATGGAAAATGCCTGAGTGTAGTAGTAAATCTTGCGGTATTCTTTCTTTGAAGATTAGGTTCTGTGAGTGGGAAGGTTGGAGAAAAATGCCTGGAAATCCTAATCATCAACCAGATACCAGCAGGTTTTATCAGAAAAGTACTGCAAAGGGAACATCCTTCATTGCCTGTTGAGTCTGTTAAGATAAGATGTATGTACGGTAGATGCCCTGTAATTAATAGTGACATGATTGAAGTAGGTCAGAGGTGGTGGTAAATAGGGTCTGAGTTCTGGGTGCTGTTTTCGCCAAGCAGACTTCGTTCTTTAGTGGAGGCAGTACCTACTAAGTCTGGCTAGACAATAAAGTAACAGCATTTATTAAGCATTTCAATGAGAGGTGTTTTCTTCCCTTCAGCTAAGTTTTTTAATCTATATGAAGCTTTTTCTAACTGCTTATTTCTTACCCTCAAAAGACAGAATGGATTATCCCTCTTTTGTAACTTCACTGAACTCTGCAGTGCTACCAGTACTGCAAAGTGATCTTACACTTATAGTCTACATCTCTCTCTTCCTTTACTAGCTCTGTAGGGCAAGGATTTTAGTTTCTTTTAGTTTCTAACTATTTGTGGGGAAGGTGGATAGATGAGTGATTGGGTTAAAAAGTTATTTGGGAACTGTACACTATTTTCCCAATGGCGATGACCTTGTTTTGAACAACATTTTTAAAAAATTTAATTTAATATGATTAGTCTTATTTCAGTGCCCTCCTTGGTGGTAAATATTGGTCTTTTAAGAGTGATTTTTTTCCAATAGGAAAATTAGAAAATAACAGGAACAGGCAATTTCTTGCAAAGATATAAGCTCTCAAGTGAAAATAATGTTCGAATGTCCTCATAATTAAAGACATGAAAATTAGAGACATTGAAAACAAACTGACAAAAATGAGAAAGGAGGACAGTGCAACAGAAGTTGGTGAGGCTGTGGGGACATAGGGACTCTCATACTGTTGGTGGGAATCCAAATTCATGCAATACTTTCAAAGGAAACTTGTCAAGACCTAACAAAACTATGTATACACTTACTTTTTGACTCAGCATTCCCATTTCTAAGAATCATATTGTTGCAAACAAATGGTCATGGGGGAAGAAACGAGAGGAAAACTTAGACTTAACTATAGAGGACAAACTGATGGTTGCCAGTAGCCAGTAGGGAGGTGGGTGTTAAAGAGTGCTCTTGTTGTGATGAGCACAGGGTGACGTATGTAAGTATGGAATCACTAAATTATACACGTGAAACTAATAATATTACACTGTATATTAACTAAATGAAATTTAAGTACAAACCCCAAAAAAGAATTACATTGTTGCAAGAATCTACCCACTGACAATATGAAAATATGCAAGGGTTTATTGCAGTACTGTTTATAATAGCAACATATTGGAACTAACTTAAAGTTCACTATATATGAACTTCAGTTGTGCAAAAGAAGCATAGAAAAGATAAACCGGAAATTAAAGGGGCCAGTTACCTTTAGGGAATGGGTGGGAAAGGAGTGGAAAGAAGGGGAAATGAGAACAGGACAGGAGAGAGGGACAGTTATTTGAGCATATTTTTTTGTGTGTAAATTTTTGACTCTTAGAACCATACCAATGTTTTATATACTCAAATGAGAAATAAATAATTAAAGTTAATTTTGATTAAATAATTAAAATCAGCCAGCACAGAACACAAGTGATAACAAATGGAACTAACTGGATAACAAATGGTTGACTAACCCATACTGAAAAGGATGGTGAAGAAAAGAACTAACCTACGTCACTTTTGGAAATAATGTTTTTACTGGATATTGTAAGTCTGATGACAAAAATAGCTGCTCATAAATGCAGTACTTTAGTGATGAATCCTTTCCTCATGGGAATTTTGGTTAGGAATTCTGTAATACTTTAAGTGTATTCCAGAATTGAATAAATAAATGAATATATTATAAATAATAAATGGTTTTCCACTGTCAGATAAAGAAGTTGCAAATAAGGAAAGGGCAAAGAGTAAAACAAAATGTGTGTTTGGTTGGGATCATAGGTTTAATGATGGCTATTTCTCTCTCTGTTTCTGTCCTGTATCTATCTCTATACCTATCTGGCGATATCTACCTATTATATATCTACATATAGATGCATATACATATAAATATATCCACATATAGATATCTCCACCCATTTATAGAGAGAAATAGATATTTCAACAACTATGGTATATGAGTTTGTATATACATATATTTCCTAACTCCCTCCACCAAGAGAGGCTAGGAGCAGTGAACACCCCAGTAACAATGAGAACACTTAGCACCTGGATTTTGGTTCCTAAATACTATTCTTTAATAAAAAGAATGAGGGCTCATTAGAGAATTGGTTGATTCCAGAACTGGGGGAAGAAAAATAAAAGATAAACCTGGAACATCTTGTGATGCCAGAAAATTAAGGAATTGCTCAATAAAGGGTGTAGGAGCCAACCAGAAGGACCTCCCAATAGCTAAAGCTGGGACAATTTGAGCCACAAAATAATGATAGTATTGAGTTATGACCCAGAGAACTAATATCCATGAGGCCATACTGATATAAATAAATAACTGAATAAGTAAATAAGAGAAGGAGGAGGTTCAGCTCTTACAGAAGAATTCCCATTTGTATAGAAGGAATGAGGAAAATACAAAGTCACTACTATGAGGAAAACAGCACAATGATAATTGCTGCAAGCAAGACACACCAATGTATGCTAAAATCAGTGGATGGAAGTCTGAGGAGAAACAGGATATGAACATAGCTGCAAAGTTTCTTCTCAAGAGATTCATCAACTATAAAATTTTTTTAAAGTAACTTTAGCATAGAAACTGAGCAGACACTACCTTAATCAAGTGATCCATACTGTATCACTAGTTGATATCATGTAGCCCCTGATAATGATGGATTGAGAAAGAAAGAACATAGCTAATGTGGCCTTTTTGCCAAAATGAATAACCTTATACTAATCATTAAGAAATATCAGACAAGCCCAAATTGAAAGATACTCTATGAAATATTTGATTAATATTAGTTATAAGTGTCAAATACTGAAAATCAAAGAGTGTGAAAGACTGTCATAAATGGAAGGAGAGGGGCGCCTGGGTGGCTTAGTGGGTTAAGTGTCCGGCTTTAGCTCAGGTCATGAGCTCACGGTTCGTGGGTTCGGGTCCCGCATGGGGCTCTGTGCTGACAGCTAGCTCACAGCCTGGATCCTGCTTTAGATTCTGTATCTCCCTCTCTCTCTGACCTTCCCCTGTCTCTGTCTCTCAAAAGTAAATAAAAAACATAAAAAAATTAAAAAAATAAATGGAAGGAGATTAAGAAGACACAACTAAATGCAAGGTGGATGTTAGCTGGATCATGGAAGATGGGGTGAGGTGGGGGGGAAACTAGTGAATTTCAGAAAAGTTTATAGTTTATTTCATAGCACAATACCAGTGTGAATTTTCTAACTGTGATAATTGTACACTGGTTATGTGAATTATTAACATTAAAAGAAGTTGGGTGAAGAGTATACATGAACTCCGTTATTTTACAACTTTTCTAGAAGTCTAAATTTATTTCAAAATTACCTATTGGAGAAGAACAACAACAAATAGAAAAGAACAAGAGGAAGAAGATAACAAAAATAAAAATCCCAATGTATGTCATCTTTAAAAAAAATACAGTAAAACCTTGCATTGTGAGCATAATTCGTTCCAGAAACATGCTTGTAATTCAAAGCACTAATATATTAAAGCTAATTTCAAGAACAGTTGGCTCAGTTGTGATCACATGATGTTCTGCGTCATGTACTACTTGTTTGACAAGGCCTCGCTCATTTACCACGTTAAAGTTTATTATAAACGTTTGTTCATCTTGTGGAACACTCACAGAACAAGTTACTTGCAATTCAAGATTGTACTATAGTTAAATGTCACGTGGACCGTGTATGTCATTAATAAAGTAAGCTAGCTGCTAGTGACTGTTTTTGCCACATTATCTAATAAGGTTGATTCTACCAAGGAAATACCATACATTGGATGGCTTAAATGGCAAACATTTATTTTTCACAGTGTTGCGGAGGCTTGGAGTTCCAAGATCAAGGCCACCAGCATATCTGGTGTCTCCTGGGAACCAGTGTCCTAGCTCACAGATGGCTGTCTTCTGTGTCCTCACATGGCCAAATGGGAGAGGGAGCCCCCAGGGCATTTTTATAAGGGCACTAATCTTATTCATGAAGGTAAAGCCTCCCAAAGTGTCCATTTCCCAAATTTCTTGGGTGTTAGGATTTCCAAATATGAATTTTGGGGGAAATGCAAATGTATAGTCTGAGGTAATTGCCTACCGAAATTGGATTTGAAGGTATTTCTACGACATGAGATACAGGCCTCGATTTTACCCTGGCAGCCAGTGGACTATACAGGTAAAGTAGAACGAAAATCCTGTTAGCTATCATACTGGTCTTTATCTTACAGTTTCTGTGTTGGTTTGGCTTCTCTGTGAAAATAAAGTAGCTTTCCATTAAACAGACATTTTGCCATTAATATACTCATTAAAACTTCGGGGGGCCTGGAAAAATTCTGAATATTTGAATACTGACTCAGTGTAGGCTTCCAAGCGGATAAATATACTGATTAATTACATAGCGGATGCCAAGAGTCAATAGATTCCTGTTTCATATGAATAGAAAATATCTCAGATAAATGACCACTTAAAAATCTCAGAACTCCCTCGTAACAAATATGAATTCCTACAAACTGTGAGTAAATAACTACAGAAAAGAAAAATTTAGGTACTAAGAATTTAGACCAGTTAACCTATCATTATGTACCAGATTTTTCCAATCCTTCTCAGAAAGTGATAAATTATTTCATTTTGAAACCACACTAGTGAGTCACTTGCCAGAGTTGGCCCAAAGTCAATAAGAAAATAGAGAGAATGCCTAACTTTAAAAATCTTAATTAGAAACAGATAACAGAATTTAAAATGTGGTCATTATGTAGTAATATATCTTGAATTTAAAAAATACGATTACAAGTAAAAATGTGATTTTGGCTTACATAATAATACATAGCAGAGAATGTGGATGTTTTTCTTACACTAAAATGTGCCACTTTCCTACCGTCTATTGTGCTCATGGCCACTACTCTGTTTTTGTTTTGTCCTGTTTTGGCATGTTATGGTACATGCAGAAATGAGTTCTCCTTAAGTACTGCCCAAGATACTTTAGGAAGACTAAGTCTATGTGCCTAACTTGAACCTGATGTCACCTCAGGAGTTACTTTAACAAGCATGCACATCAAAGTCCAGATTAGGGGACAAATATATTTTTTTATTAAATTAAGTCTAAGTAGGGGCACGTAGGTGGCTCGGCTGTTTGAGCATCCGACTTTGGCTCAGGTCATGATCTCACAGTTTATGGGTTCGAGCCTCGCAGTGGGCTCTTGCTGAGAGCTCAGACCCTGGAGCCTGCTTCAGACTCTTGTCTCCCTCTCTCACCGTCCCTCCCCCATGCGTGCACTCTGTCTCTCTCTCAAAAAAATAAACATTAAAAAAATTAAGTCTAAGTAATAAAGCTCTAGTGATCTATTTCCTTTTATACTTTCTTTAATCAAACGTCCATAATATATAATAGGAAAATATTTTGCATTAAAATGTTACGTGCTCTCTGGTTTAATCTGAACTCATCTGAGAGTTCAATAACAACAACAAAAAAATTTATAAATGTGATCCCCAGTTTGGTTTTTCAAGTAATGTGATAATCCATTTTCTTTGTGATGAAACCACTTGACCATAAGAATCATTGTCACTTAAGACAGCAGCAGCCCCTTTGAATGTTAGTTGTAACAGAGTTGGCTTTCCTGCCTTGCCTTCTAAGAGTTTGTAATTCTCTTGAGGACAGGGAAGATTCACAAGTAAACTCTTTGTATCCTCAAATAGAAGAGCCACTATGTGTGATCATTAAGGTGCACCTAGAACCCAGAGCATTTGGTGACAGAGCCTCTTCTTGCAAAGATGACAGAATATCCAAAGGACTTTCACTTTTTCCCCTCACTGAATTCTTGCAACAGCCTTGCCTGGAATTGAGAGAGGCTCATTATAAACACGGGAATTGGTGCTCCAGAGATCAGGTGCATTTTACAATCAGACAAGCACCTGCTAACTCTGCTCAAGTTCCTTGAGGCTTACGCTAAACCTTTACTACATTTCAAGGAATAGCATTTCCCTCAAAGAAAGGGCTCTAGACACTGGGTTCCAGAGCAGGAGAGCTCTACCGGAAACCTCTCTGCCTCTGCTAGCAGCATGAAGGGATATTTTTAGATGTTTTCCTTTTGCTAATTGCCTCTCCCTCCATGGGGAATTTCTATGGGCAGAATCCCCAGATGAGCCAAGTTTCTCACTAATTCCCGAAGAGACTGGAAAGACAGAGGCCATGGCCAGGTTGGCTGGGGCCTTAGAACCTCCCCAGTGATAACAGTGCTATGGCTTTAGCAAAATCTTCAAGGACCTTGGAGCCCACAGAGCTTTGGAGATCCTACTGAATAACCGGGCTAAGACAAGACTAGAAGGAAGGCCTGGATGTCTCCTCTTGAGTCTTGGAACCACCCCAAATGACCTTGCCTAGAGCTCAATTTTGAAAGGAGTTTAGAGAATGCCGAGCCAGCAGTGGCTATTAGCTCAAAAGGCCCTCCAGATGTCCTGGCTGTAGTCCATAATCTTTGAGAAGAAAAAGGAAGAGACTTTTGAATGGGTATTTCACCAGGGAACTTCTACCTTAAACTTCAACCTTTAGGGCACCTCACAGGAACTGTGAATCAGGTTTAGCCTAGAGAAAGGAAAGAAGAAAGGGTGATAAAAACCAATCTACTCCTTTCCAGGGAAGAGGAAACCAGCTACTGGTTTTGGAACAATGGATGCAAAGAAAATGAACTAAATTTTGGTTTGATGTCGGGGTCAATCTTCTAACAGGTTTTGTGCAATGAACCATCTGGGGAGCTGGTTGTTCTCTATTACCTAATTTTTTCAAGCAGAAATGCTAATATTGGTACAAACACTTGTGTTCCTTGGAAAATGAAAGTCACCAAAATCACTACAGATGAGAGGCTAAATAATAATAATAGCTAACACTATTATGACACTTACTTTATATCAAGTGTTTTAAAATCTTCAACAAGGTACATGCTATTATTATCTATAAGCTATATACGGTAGATGCTATTAACTCTTTTATTAATAAGGAAACTAAGGCACAGAGAGGTTAAGTAATTTGTTCAAGGTCACACAGCTAGAGTAGGAATTTGAACATAGGCTGCTTGTCTCCAGCACCTGTGCTTTTAACCTCTCACTGTATTGATGTGTCCTTTAAGGTCTCTTCTTGCCATGAGGTTCCAGATAGGGCGGAGTCTGGTCCAGGAGCCCGCATTCTTTGCATACTTCACTGACTAGGCTCCCAAAGGGGCACTGATGGCCTCTGAGAATAAACAAAGCCAAAGGGGTGGCCGATGAAAAAAAAAATTGAGACCTGTAGGCCCACAGGGAAGCTCACTGGTCATCTTTGGGGTCAGTTGGCAGAAATAACCTACCAGAATATTGCACCAAAGCTAAATGCTGTTGTTTTCAAATTTCCCGCCTTATTTGCGTCTCCGTCCGCACCTGTGGCCTCTTCCTTTTGGCCTCCCCTCTACCCACCGCACTCACTCCCCTCGCTCTCCGCAGCACCTGCCTCCCCACTGCACCTGTGCTTCAGCGTTTTCAGGAGACTGGAAGCCAAGGAGAGACAATCGTGAAGTTGCCAGGTCTCCAATCCACACCCTCTTCCCCGCTCTGCGCCCGGGGTGGTATGTGACTTACCCAAGGTCACAGAGCCCGGATCAGAATATCCAGGTGTCCAGACTCCCACATCCGCTCTGCGCCTAGGCACACTTTCGCTCTCATGGCTCGCACCCAAGAGCTTTCTTTATTCCACATCCCCGCCTTCCCAGCGCCCTCCTCCCCCCACCTCCCCAGTTCCCTGGAGTCGCTTCTGACGCTCCCGCAGCCTCCAGGGTCCAGCCCTTCCTGCGGGCGCTTCCCTTCCGCCGGATTCCCACGCTGGAGTCACCGTCGACAGGAGCGCAGCCCGCGGGAGCGCTGCCTTCCGGGCTCGGTGAGCCGGGCCCCGCGGAGCCCCTCCGGGCGCCCCGTTCGTAGCCCGGCACCGCGGGGGTACTGAGGCGGGTGGGCGCCCCGGGCTCACCGTCAGACTTGGAAGGCCAGGGCCGGCGCGGGACCCCGTCCTCGTCCCTCCGGGCGCCGGCCCCTGGAAGGGGCACGGAGCCCCGTGACGTCCCCCGCGGGGCCCGTGCACTCACCCTCCCTCCCGCAGCCCAGCAGCTTCCTCCGGGAAGTCCCAAAGTGTCACGTTCGCGCTTGCTGGGGTGTGGCCGCGCCGCTCGTCGTCCCCCCGGGGCTGCCCCCAGCGGAGCGGCACTTGCCCTC
>NC_043704.1:75243153-75254117 GCF_006229205.1 Suricata suricatta
CCGCGCCCCGGCCCCGTCCACCTGGGACGCGCGCACCATGGACTCCGGGCCCCGCAGCCGGAGACTGGCCGCCTCTTGGTTGGACAATTAGCGGAGGTGGGCGGGGAGTTGACCAACCCCACACGCGCGCTTCTCCATGAAGATTCTTGAGCTTTCTTTGAAGAAAGGAGTGCATATGCTGCAGTGTCTCTGTGGAAGGAGCCTGAGGTCCAGCAACAGCCTAAGTGGTAAGAAATGTTCTTTCCCCCGCCTTAAAACGGCGCAGATGCCCGCCACCCCACCCTTTCCTCTCCTCTGGCTCTCTCCGCGCCGGGCTCCCCTCCTTTATTCCGCGGTGCCAGTGGGAGAAGAAAGGCGGCTCCCTAAAGGGGCGACAGAAAGGCCCCTGCCGCCGGTTCTGGCTTTGGGGGTGTTTTTTCCTAATCCCCGAAGTCCCCTGCGCTTTGCCCAACGCTCTAGCTCGCTGAGCGCCGGCACTGGAACCGCAGGGCTCTTTTCGAGGGGTTCTTATAAAGTGACCTGCTTTCGCACTTCCTCGCGGCTTCTCCTTGTGACTTGTGAGGGCGGTGTGCGACTTGGAGTTGCTCAGTGTCTCCTCTTAAGAAGTTGCTGGTGCCTTCTACAGGAAAGGGGACTTTTAAACAGGTGGCTGGCGAGGCAGGTATCTTATTTTTCTTGCTTTTTCGGGGAAGTAGACATCTGGCCTGGGTGAGTAGCTTTGCCCTGGAGATCAAGCAATTTCTGTCCTCGGTGCCGAAGCAGGAGGTTTAACCAATTAGCCCTGGGTTTAACCAACCAGGTCTCTTGGGAAAGGCCCAGGAAGGGAAAGAAAGAAAATCAGACGTTTTTAATGACCTGCGAAATTAAAATTTTAAATGGAAAAAAAAAACCAACCCTAAACTAAAATCAAGTTAGTGAAATTCTTTGCTGCTGAAGCCATAGAAATGCGGTGCTGTTTCTCCACACTGAGTTGTGCATCTCTCTCTCTCTCTCTTTTTAAGGTGTAAGTATCCTTTAATGTGATTGTGTCTATTAACCTAATCCAGCTTTTGTGTCTTTTGGTATTCTCTTTACAAAATGGGGGTGGGGTCTGAAGAGAAAGGAAAGGTGCTCCACGATGTCTAAGCAAGTGTCTCTTTGTGAAGCAATTTGTTTTGTCCATAAATTGCCAGTAACTTTAACGTTCAAGAATTTAACAATATCATAATAGGTTTCACGTTTAAAACTTCATATGCTATTCTGGGGGATCTGAGGGATCTGATTCAGTTGGTTACCTACCCATTTTCACCCTGTTCTGGAGCTATGTGAATTATATTTGGAAAGATTAGAATATACATAGATTTCATTCATTTTTTTTTTCAAAATTTTGACTTTCTGGTTACTACCCTAAATGAAAAGTAAAACTATTTTAAAATAAATAATTGGGTAATTTAACTATATGTGAAATATGAGAATATGCACTCTTGAAATACAATCAGCAATGAGATATTTTTACTTTTGTTAAATTCGTAATATTATTTACACAGTCTTGTTTTGCCACCATATTTATAAGTGCTCAATGGTATTCAATTGCTATATTCTAAATTAATATGCTTGATGATGAAAGTTCACATTCTGAGAATGCATATTTCAGGAAGCCAGTAAAGATGGATGTTTATTTCAATTTTCCTTGTTTACATTAAATAATATATAGATTGCAACTTGGATATATGTCTCCTAGATGTGAAAAAGTTTAAGTATGGTGTGTAATAGAGACAGGGTGCTACCTCTGTGTAAAAACAGGTAACATATTTAGTAAATTAAACTAATCTGTAAATTACTGTTACTGTAAATAGTAACAGATCCAAATAGAAGTGATGACATATGTGATGGGTAGCATAGATTGTTGTAAAATCATGAGACTTCGAGCCAGAAGACCTAGTTATAAAGCAGTCTCAATAAAATCACTAAGAATCTTTTACATTCAGTATTTTTATCTGGAAAAAGTGGAAATAGTAGCTCTAGCCTGGTTCCTGTATCTTATTTAAAAACACTTAACATGCAACCCTTGAAAACGGTTGCACTTTATTTGTTTATAGGCTTTTTTACTTAGTGGGGTGGTTGGTTAGTTTAAGGGATGATCACTCCAGCAGAATTTTTGTAAAATGGTTTAGTCCCAAGTACTGAAGATGAAGGTTCCTTCATCCCCTTTCCACAGAGTGAGATAATGTAAAGAGTTATTGAGAGATTGTTTCTGGGAACTACATTGCTTTTGTTTGATTGTGGCCTTTCTTAGCTTATGATAGTAGATAACATACTTGGCCTTGCTGTTCCTCAATTTATGCATAAATGTTAATTCCTATGGGAATAGTACCTACCTCATAGTTTGTGGTAAACATTAAACAAATCGATGATAGCTAAAGATATGTTGAGCTCTTACTATATGCCAGGCATTATTCTAAGCACTCTGAGTTTACCATATACAGTGTGCTCAGTATATTTTAGATATCGTTCTCTTTGTGTTCCATTTTAACAAGACTTCATTCATGTGACCTGTGCCATTAGCATGACACCACAGCAGTTCTGTGTGAACTGTTGTTATTCCCAGCATGTGAATACGTTGAGGTAAAGACATTAGATACATTTTCACGGAGCAAATTTATAAGAATAGAACTGGAATGCCCAATTCTAATTTTTTTCAACTTACTTGAAAAGAAAGATAATAATATTTTGAACTGTGTCAGAATGGAGTACAAAGTTTTACACCAGTTACTTCTTCCCCATTATTCTGTAGCTGAGGGAAGTAAAGGGCCACAGGGGGGAAGTGGCATCATTTGTTTTAAGAAGTCAAAAGTTCAGTCCCTTCTCCTAATGGATTGCTGAATTTGTGAAATTGCGAACATTTCAGTAATTTATTTAGGTTTCATTCAATAAAGAGAGTTAAACAAATGCAAAATAATCATTAGTAACTTTGGAGCTTCATAGTTTAATTAAAATGTTTTATTGTTCCTGTCTTTTCTCTATAGTATCAAATATTAGCCTTTTATAATTTATCCATTATATTAGTTTACAAATCCTTTATGCTTTAGTAGGATGGAGATAGCATGCGATATCAAATAGAAAACAGTCTTAGACAAGATTATGTGGGTGGTTTATGGCTTTTTCCTGGGATCTTATGATCCTTTTTTTCCATTTCTCAAAATGAATGATATATTTTTTAAGCATGTGGAGCCTATCTATTGAAAGAACATTAAGGAATTTAAAAGTCTGAACAATTCTGCTTAGAGTATATGGCACTTCTGTTAATCTGGAAAACGCTAAGTTTTTAGTTTCAAGGGAGAGGGAAGCAGATTCATTTTTCTCTAGATTTGGGATCTTTACAAAGAAACATAAGCTCACTAAAGAGTAGACATTAAAACAATAGCTTGAATGACTGCTCCCTTTCCTCTCAAGATCTTGTGGGGAGAAAAGCAGAAGCGTTCTATCAAAGAAGGGGTTAAGGGTACAGGTTTTTCATTTGGCAGGAAAAACCAGTGAAAGAAGGATTCCTGTCCTAGCAACTAGACTGCCAAGAGGGCTGCCTTAGGTATCAACCTGACAGAGGACGGCCATGCTTTTGGTAGTGCATCCCCACAATAGTAGGAAAATAACCTGTGGATGTGCACACACACAAGAGAGGGGCAGTACTGTGCTTGCGTTATCACCCCCTGCTGTTCCAGAAAAGCAGCCATGGGGCTCTCCACCTTCTGTACAGTCATAACTCTCCGGTGATACCCTGTCAGTTAGGCGCTGCTCAGCCTGGTGGCCTGGAGGACTACCAGATGTCCAGACACGGAGCTGTACAGTCACATCAAGTAGCTCTGGTGTGGGATTGGAACACTCCAGGCAAACCTAATTTATCCATCCTAATGAACACATATAAGTAAAACCCAGTCACACCCTTACTTCCAAGTACAGCACCACCATCTGAATTAAATCTGCCCACTTACAGTCAGTTTACATCAGCTGGTCTATATCTAAGAGATTTGGGCTTTAGCTACGGCACAAGACAGGTGATCCAAGACAGAATTTGGTTGCAAATTGGTCATTATTTTAAGCCCATTTCTCAGGAGGGGATTCTCTACAAAGACAGCATTACACAGTTGTTTTCAACTTCTCTTTGCTTTAATTGTGAGTATATAGTCCTTTAATCTCTTTACTTTTTCTTCAAGGATGTGGGTCACATCCAAAATTGGGAGAAATGAAAGTAACATATTTATAAATTGAGAATATTTTAGATTCTAATTCAATTTTCAGAAATCCACCTAATCGAAAACAAATTGCCAAAATTTACCTCTTGAAGCGATGTACTCAGTTGCTCACATCATTTTACTTTTGAAACATGGGTGATTTCAGTGTGTAACTGCCTTCAATTTTTCCAATCTTGGAAAACTTCATTAAAGAATAATTAATTGATGATTTATATGTGGCAATTACCTTTGTTGTAAAAAATTTCTTTGAGCTGGTTTTTATGTCATAATGTTAAAATTCCTCACTATTTTAATGTTGCTGCAATGGCTAAAATGAATGAAAATTATGCAATATGCAAAATGTCCATCACTTTTTTATGGTGTTCATTTTCAAAGGGATGCTTGTTGTTTTACATGAGGTTTTCAGTTGTTAGTTCACTTACCATATAGTACTTTTAAAAAGCAATTTGCTTAGTGCCCACCCTGTGCAAATGTCCTAGGCTTTTGCCACTTTTCACTCAATATTTGGGGTTTTCCACTTGGGCACATTGTAGGGTGGCATTACCCCATTCCCATGAAGTTAGGCTGGCTCTGTGACTTGCACTAGCAAATGAAATGCTCTACCAGCCAGAGCAGAACTCACCTCAGACTCTGACCTTCTGATGATATTCAAGGGAGCAGTGGCTCCATCAACCTGAGTCCCTGAGTGTCTGTAATAAATAGAGCCTCATTATATGACCCATGCTGGACATTTAGCACAAATGAGAGGTTAAAGTCTTTTTTTAAAGTAGCTTAAAATTTTAAGACCATTTATTATCTAGCCTTTCCTGATTGATATAGTAAGGCAGGGCAGTTTCAAATTACTCAACATGTCTCCAGAGGCAAGGGAACCAAAAGCAAAAATAAACTACTGGAGCCTCATCAACATAGAAAGCTTCTGCACAGCAAAGGAAACAATCAGCAAAGTGAAAGGCAACCAATGGAATGGGAGAACATATTTGCAAATGACATATCAGATAAAGAGTTAGTATCCAACATTTATAAAGAACTCATCAAACTCAACACTCTACAAAAAAAACATAATCCAGTGATGAAATGGGCAAAAGACGTGAATAGACACTTTTCTAAAGAAGACATCCAGATGGCTAACAGACATGAAAAAATGTTCAACATCACTTACCATCAGAGAAATACAAATCAAAACCACAATGAGATACAACCTTACACCAGTCAGAATGGCTAAAATTAACAACCAGGCAATGACCGATGGTGGTGAGGATACAGTGAAAGAGAGTCTCTTTTGCACTGCTGGTGGGAATGCAAACTGGTGCAGCCACTCTGGAAAACAGTATGGAGGTTCCTCAAAATATTGGAAATAAAGCTACCCTATAATCCAGTAATTGCACTACTAGGTATTTATCCAAAGGATACTGGTGTGCTGTTTTGAAGGGGCCTATGGGCCCCAATATTTATAGCAGCACTGTTGACAATAGCCAAAGTATGGAAAGAGCCCAAATGTCCATCAACAGATGAATGGATAAAGAAGATGTGGTATGTGTACACACACACACACACACGCACACACACACACACACACTCGAGAATTACTTGTCAATCAAAAACAATGGAATCTTGCCATTTGCAACAATGTGGATGGAACTAGAATGTATTATACTAAGTGAAATTAGTCAGCCAGAGAAAGACAAGCATCATATAACTTCACCTATATGTAAAGTTTAAGATACAAAACAAATTAACGTAAGGGAAGGGAAGCAAAAATAATATAAAAGCAGGAAGGGGACAAAACCTAGGAGACTCTTAAATATAGAGAACAGATTGAAGGTTGCTGGAGGGGTTGTGCATGGAGGGATGGGCTAAGTGGGTAAGGGCCTGATGGAGGACACTGGTTGGATGAGCACTGGGTGTTATATGTAGGGGATGAAGCACTGGAATCATCATTGCACTTTATGCTAACGAACAGGTGCAAATCAATAATAATAATAATAAAGTAATGGTAAATTATTGGGTTCAAGTTTCTCTATGACCTCATCTGTTATATATAACCAATAGATGTATTGGTTTTCTTTGAAAATCTTTGAGCAATTAGTTCAACATCCCAAATTATAAGGTTTTGTCATCCTTCTCATAAGTTAGTATGTGTCTGGGGCCTTGCAGGTACCTCGTTTCCTAAATGATATTTGTCTTCCCCACTCCCAGAATAAGAATGAAGTAATCAAGTTCCACTGATGCTTGAGAATATTCTTTTAAATTGGTAATTTAATTTCAGGCTCTTCAGAACTCCAGTGCTCCTTTCTACATTCCCTGAGATGTAGAAACTACATATCCCCAAACATATCCCGAAAAGAAAGAACTAATTACAGCACCTGAAAACCAGAGACAGTGTGGCAGCTCTCATCTCTACTGCAGTTTTGCTAGAGAAGGAGAGATGCAAATAAAATTGTTTTTCTTCTCCCAGCTTATGTACACTGAGAGCAGCGTGCAAGGGGGTGGGGGTGGGAAGCAGGGCATTACTTGATGGTGAAGGGATTGGGCTGGGCTGCATGCTCTCATCTGTGTTAGGGACCAGCAATCCATTTTCCTGGCTCCAGGTTAAGTACAGCAAAACAGGAGGGAAGCCATTTCCCCAAAGCCTAGGATACTTGAGTCATGCCACCTAGCCCTTCACAGTTGCTCACCTTCCCTTTCTTCTCCATCTGAGGATAGGAAGTTAAAGAAACATTCTCCAACTTCAAGTGTTGTCCTTTTTCACATTAGCCAATATTCCTTGAGGGCTGCTTGTATGCGAGGTTCTGTGTTAGGCACTAGAAACCCAGTAGGGATATATAATGTATATTCACACACACCCAAGCAAGAGATATACTACTAGGCAGGATATGATACATGCCCAAAGTGGGATACCAGGGAGCCCGAGTTTGTTTTAGTTTAAGAAGAACCTCTTAGCTGAGTTAATGTTCTATGGTAAAATCACTGCAAGGAAGGAATAATTAATTCTGCCTGGGATTCATATTAATCTCCCTGAACTTGAAAAGCATTTAGAAGTTCAAAAGGTAGTACTGGCATGGGGCAGATGGGGGCTCTAATGGAAAGGAGTAGTATTTCAGGATATTTTTATGGAACAATGTGTTTGTATAAAAATAAGATACAGATATAAAAAAGTAATTTTTTCAAAAGGAATTGCCCTACTACTCAATGCAAGCCTACCCAGCATCGCTTATATTCAGATATCCTGCCTAGTTATCTGTGTTATACATCTCCTCTGTCCCTACTTCAGCATGAATCCATTTATTCACAGCCTGGTACAATACATCAGCTTCTAAGAAACCAAGTTCCATTCTCTGGTATCAGAGTTAGAAAGGGATGTCCAGGGAGCACTTACAGATCCATTTTCTCAAATTCCATGGAATATCTTAAAATAATGAAGCTTTCCTTTGTACTGCTTAATATATGAAAGTGCTATCTTTATGCCGTGTTATTTTCATTGTACATTGTTAAGTACAATGTTAATTGCCATGTCCGAGTAGTTCTTCTAAACCATTAAATGTTGCAGGGCATTTGCATTCCTAGGGTTCCAATCAGAAAGATACTGTGAATCTGCCAAGACCATCTCTCTTGCTGAAATGATCTTTCTTGTTTATACATAAGCTTCTAGTACCATCCCACCCCCTCCACTCATTACTGTTTATAGAAACGATAGCATTGCAGTTGGTGTCACTGATTGCCTACGTTGCTGCTTCAATGAAGCCAGCTGGGATTCGATTGCATGGTCTTTAAATAAAACTTAGTGGCACAAAATGAATCTCTTTTTTGAGGGGAGGGGTGTTGTTGCTAGCTGGATGGTTCTCTAAAGCACTAATTATTTGCGTGACTTGGAGGAACTTGAGATCAGTGGATCGCCATGTTGGCTCAGTGTCTGACCTTGGCAGTAAGGAACTTGTGAGTAGATAGCATAGTTCAAATCTTTATGAAGCCATTCTCAGAATGATAGTTATGAACTCCTTGCCCACAACCCAGTGTAGCACTGCGTACATAACTCTTTGACTGGAGATAGCACATGTGCCTGTAGGTCCAGCTGCCCCAAGGCTGAAGCCAGAAAATTGATTGAGATCATGAATTCCAGCCGGCAATTTTCTATGACAGTCTGGTGACAGTCCTATATTCACAGACAGCTCAGGAATGACCTGAAAATGGTGAGAAACAGAGAAAAATTGGTGCTGCATTTTCTAAAACTGATGCAGTAAGAAAATGGAGGATATCAATCATGATTTTTGGCCTTTTGGCTCCCAAACCTCCCTGTGTGTTAGGCAGGGTTCCTCCTTATAGTTATGTAATACAGATTAGGGAACCAAGGCGTATCCGTAGATTTTTATGTCTAGATACACTTATTTATTTTCTCACTTATCTGACTGTATGTGTATATGTCTATTAATGTGACTGTGTGTGTGTGTGTGTATCTTTGATTAAATGTGTTCAAAGTTGTTAATTACAATTACCTTCAGGGAGTTTGATGGTAGATACTTGCTCTATGCATTAAATATTTCTATATTATTTGAATTATGAAAATGTGTTCTTTTTATAAAAGAAGTGAGTGATATATATTTCAGAGTATGTAGTTTTCAGCTCACAGCAGTAAACTTTGAAAACGTAAACACTCTGTCAAATAAGAAAATCAAAACCACAACCCTAGTATAATCTTTTGTACTCTTTGTGTGTGACTTTTAAAAGTGTTTTCACACGAGTCATGTGCTTTGTTTGTTTCCTTTCCTGTGATCTTAAACAATTACTTTAAATATGGAAATAGATATTGAAGTGTTCTGAAAACACTTTTTTTCTGGAGTTATAACCTGTTAATAGTGATTAGTTGGGGAAAGAAACTTTTGGGGCAGTAAAAAAGGTAGGCTTCTTCTTTTCAGCTTTGTGTGTTTCTGCATTGTTACTAATGATTTATACAGATTTACTATATATATGCACATATATATAGCTTGATGGTACATTGTGGATCATTTGGTATTTTTATCTGTTACTTGTCTGTATTAAAAATACTAATAGATATGTCCTTTTACAAAATAGTCTTCTAATGATTAAATTACTATATTGAATGACATTACATGTCTGTGCTACAATTATCATTTACCTACTGTTGTTAGATATTTAGATTACATCCATTTTTCTATGCCTTTAAATTTCTTTTTGATGAATACCCTTGAGTAGAGATCTGTGTGTGTGGTGGGCTTAGGAGATGGCATTTATGATAACTTTTCTATCTCCTCTTTATGTTTACTTGCTTCCTTAATATTGAGTTCAAAGCAGTTGGGAAAATAGACAAAGTTGTCAAACAGATAGCTATTAAACATGTCTGCTTTCTTACTGGATTGCTGGAATACTGGCTTAGAGAATGGTCAAAATTGGATTTAACACCTTTCTGCCCAAACTAAATATTGACATATGCAACTCACCAGAGCAGAGGGAAGATTTGGGTCCGTAGAGCAGGCCTACCTGCTAAGAAGTCCAACCTTATCTCTGTTGGGCCTCACTGGTGGAATCAAAGAGATTTGGATTGACTCTAAAGACACATGTGGATCCTGACATACTTGTGCCCACCCAGAAGCTCAGAATGGGTCCAGCCTGTCGGCAGGCAGATCCCCAAAGGGGGTGGGGGAGAGGACCACCCACAACAAGCTAAATTTCACCTGCCCTATTTTTTTTTCCTCTCTAATCTCACCATTCACATAAGGTTTTCCTCTTTCTTGGAAAGGAATGAGAAGGGTGGGTGGAAGGTCAGAGATTCTCTTCCCATATGTTGGAAAAGGCAGAAGTGGCTCTTTTATGGACCAAGAAGTAAACATGTGTAGTGGGAACAAAACTTGACTCTTACAATGTATAACTTTCAAAAGCACAGCTGTTTTTAAGGTATTGATATGTTGGTTCTCCAGTAAGTTACACTTTTAATGGTATAATGTTCTCTCAGCTTTGTGTGACTATGGGCTAGTTCTTGGTTTCCCTTTGCCTCAGACATAACATGAGGCATAATGATAGTGCTTAGGTTACAGGGTTGTTCTGAAGGTTAAATACATTAATGTCTGTAAGGTTCTTAGCCGGTGAAATCCCCAGCAAATGGTCAGTGTGTGGGGCTTTCTCTTCCTCTTTTTCTTGCTTTTGTTCGATCCTGGTGGGATAAAATACAAAATGCATGCTGTTAGTGTGTGATTTATCTCATCTTATTCTTTCTCTTAAGGTAAAAAAAATGTGCACCATACTAAAGTTGAGTATATACTTAAAATTTTAATCTGAATGTTTAGATTTTCTTTGTTGTTTAAGACAGGCCTTCCCTCCCCACATAAAAAGCAATAGGAATCTGTAGCTAGTCAATTTTATTTGTGAAGATCCCAATTTATTTCCTTAAAACAAGTCATCACCATAATATCCACAGCAGTAAGAATAGTTGAGCTTTATTTCATTGAAAGAAACAAATGTAAATTGGTGTTAATGGAGTAATTTGACTATAATAGGTAATTTGGTTGGTACTCTTTTAAGTGACTAATGATAACTGAATTTCTGGAATTAATCATAGTTGCACTAACTTTGTCCTTTTTTAATAAAGAACTTGAATATTATATAACACTCAAGTTTCAATTCTCTCTTGTGTAGATAGAGTATTTAGATGGTCAAAACAGGAGGAAACCCAAAGTTATGTTAAAATTTAATCTTGTAGAATCACTGTAACTGAAAACATTCCTG
>NC_043704.1:75254217-75299233 GCF_006229205.1 Suricata suricatta
GAACCTCGAGATCATGACCTGAGGTACAGTCACTTAACCAACTGAGCCACCCAAGTGCCATGGGGAATTTCAATTTTTATCTTATGGGGCAAAAATTACTAACACTCCCCAAATTGTTATTTATCTAGTTATAAAAATTTTAATGTTCTGCTTTATTGGCTACCCTATTTCTTGAAGAACTGAATATTTTAGGTTTGTCAGAGCAAAGATGTTATGTAGTATCACTTCATTTACATATTAATTCAGCCAGCATTTACTGAGACCCATACTACAAGTCAAGCTATGAGCCTGCATGAACCCTATTCTAAGATAACTTATACTTTGATAAGGGAGATAGTACATGAGCATAAATAATCCAAATTAAGGTATTAATAGTGTCCAAAATGTGTCATTCTTAGTTACCATTGTCATTTTTCTGGAAGAAACTACTATGTTTGTAGTAGAGATAAATTCTCCCCAGTGTTTTTGTTTTTAGTTAGTCTTCTCTGATAATTACTACTTGCTTTATGATTATTTGCCATGTTCTCAGTTCAAGTTCTGGTTGAATAGATTGGTTGTTAATTTGTTTTCATCACTCTAAGCTGGAAATATTTAGCCGTAGTTAGCATTAGGCAACTAGCCTTGGATGAATCATCATTACAATTTTGTTTTCCAAAATGCAATACTATGGATTCCATTACCTCACCTGGAAATGATGTTCATGGCTTTGGAGTTGGGAGGGCACAAGAAGAAATAGGCGATAAAATATATGTAGTCTGTTTTTAAAGTTAAGGTACAGAAATGAGCACAAATTAATATACACATGAATATGCCTAAGATTCAGAATGAACAAATTATTCACATTATGCCTTTTATATTTCAGATATTTAAAAAATTTTTTTAAATGTTTATTTATTTTTGAGAGAGAAAGATGGAGCATGAGCAGGGGCGGGGCAGAGAGGGAAACCTAGATCTGAAGCAGGCTCCAGGCTCTGAGCTGTCAGCACAGAGCCCAACGTGGGGCTGGCACCCACGAACTGTGAGATCATGACCTGAGCCAAAGCCGGCTGCTTAACCTACTTAGCCACCCAGGTGCCCCCTATTCTTTTTTAAAAAGTTTTTTTTTAATGCTTGTTTTTGAGAGAGAGACAGAGCATTAGCAGGGGAGGGGCAGAGAGAGAGAGAGAGAGAGACAGACAGACAGACAGACAAAGAATTCGAAGCAGGCTCCGGGCTCTGAGCTGTCAGCACAGAGCTCAATGCAGGGCTCGAACTCATGAACCATGAGCTGGACACTTACCCAATTTAGCCACCCAGGCGCCCCCTTGTATTTATATTCTTAATATGTATCAGGTATGACACTGTTTTGAGAGTTTCCAAAATGTATATAAATGGTCTTGAACTCTACTTACCTTTCTGCATATGATTTTTTCACTCAGTTTTGTGTTTTTGAAATTCATCTGTGTGAATTCAAATTCATCAAGGCCAGAAACATGTAGCCTGGTGGAGGGGAGTCTACCAAGGTGACTGAGAACACAGACTGTTGAGCCACGTTTCCTCGGTTTAGACATGGCTCGGGGACTTACTAATCATGTGACCTTGGAAAAGTTTCTTGACTCCTTTAGGACTTCAATGTCCTCATCTGTAAATTGATAATAACAACAGCACATACCTTATAGAGATGTGGTGAGGAGTAAAATGAATTAATATATATGAAACTTTTAGAATGCTGTCTAACATTAAGTGCACTATAAGCATTTATTATCTGTGTGTTTATTTGAGAATGTGTAGTGACTCACAGTAGGAGAAGCAGCCTTGCTTGGCTAATATTCCCTGATCTTTTACATCCAGCAACATGCTCAATAAAAAAAGACCAAAAAAAAAAACCCACCAAAAAAAAATCTCTCCAAAAATCTATGTGTCCAGGGCTGGATTCCTGTCGGAGGCAGTTGGGCATTGAGTGGGGCCGAACGGGAAGTCCCATCTGTGCCATGCATCTACGACTGGAGGGGTTAGTGAGTCAGGAAGAAATAATGGTCTTCTGACCACAGCTGCTGCTCAGGGGACTATTGCCAAAGGAGTTTGCAGCATCTGCTGAAGAATTACCACATTATTTTGGGGTTTGGTTTATTGCCTCAACAGGGCTGCAGGGACAGTGGAGCATGGTGCGAACCATTGGTGCCAATTCCATCCCCCCCCCCCTTGTAAGCTATGCCCTCTCCTCCCCTCTCTCCAGCAGTGTAAGTAGGTGCTGGTCATCTCTCCTTTTGAGTTGGGAGGAAGCGGCTTCCCGTGGAGCTGGAACTAGAACGAGTGTTTGACACTGAAGCAAACCCCTCTAGAGGTTTCAAAGGGAAAATAAATGAAAGACTGGATGGAGCTGAGACTGTCCGGTGACTTGAGATCTGTGTCAGCTCTACTTCCCAAGCCACTGGGGCCTCCTTAGAATGTTTCTTTTTGGCCAAAAATAACCAGCTTTCTCAAAAAGATGGGAGAGCATCTCTAAGGCAGATATTAAAACTGAAATGAGGCTTTGATTTGATTGCTTTCCCCACCTCATTAAGCTTTTTAGCTGACCAAATATCAGCGATTCTAGAGAACCTCGCTGTGATTATCACAGCGCAGATACTAGGAAACAAGCGGATGTCCTGTTTTGTAATTTTCTAACGCAGAGTGACCAGTTACTGTATTATGCATAGAGCATAAGTGAGTCAAATTGTAGAATCATAATATTTGGGTCCTTGCAACAACCATAGGAATTGAACACACACACACACACACACACACACACACACACACACACACACTTTTATTTGGCAAATGAAGACACAGGCCCAACAAACTCGAGACAGAGTTCAGAGTTGTTCAGAGTTCCATGTCTATATAAAGTAGGCTTTGGATATTGTACTTAGTGTACATGGGATTTAGACACTAATTTGGAGTCTCTTTCATTCCCTCATTTCTTGACCTCAGGCAAGTTACTTAACCTCTGAGCCTCAAAATCCACATCTCTAACATGGGTATTAGCATCCTCACCTCCATCAAAGCAGTGCTTAGAGTCTAAATGAAACAGTATGTATGCAAAGCGGCAAAATCTAAAAAGCATAATATAGATATAACTTATTTATTATTACTATTGCTATTGTATTTGATGCATCTACCGCATAAGGCTATATTGGAGATACAATGAAGCTCTATTTGATGTTGTCTCAGAGAGGGTGTTAATGACAGAAACCAGTTTTATCAACATGAGATTTAGAGCCGCTTTGGAATAAGAATTATATCTTCCAATAACTATCACATCCTGTTGCACACACAGATTTGGCGGTGTGCCCCTGCTCAAAGGGGATGCTGTTTCAACAACAGTATTGGAACTTCCATTTGCATTATGAGGTGGGATATCATGATAGAAGCTAGAGCATTTTGTTGATTTAAGCTTACTTTATGTTTTTTTTAATTTATTTTTGAGAGACAGAGACAGCACAAGGAGAGGAGGGTCAGAGAGAGAGGGAGACACAGGATCTGAAGCAGGCTCCAGGCTCTGAGCTAGCTGTCAGCACAGAGCCCCACGTGGGTCTCGAACCCATGAACTGTGAGATTGTGTCCTGAGCTGAAGCCGGACGCTCAACCGACTGAGCCACCCAGGCACCCTGATTTAAGTTTACTTTAAATTCTCTTTGCTGATGACTAATAACTAGAGTCTTGCATAGGGTGTGGAAATATCCAGGCGAACTTCTATTATTGAAGGTTTGCATCACTTAGTTTTCGGTCAATGGTGAGCAAATATAAACTATATTAGAGTTTAATCCCTGGGACCTGCAGGCACTTTTGTCTATGAGGCAGAGAGAACAAATGAGCTACTTTTAGGTGTATTCATCACATTAATGAACAGCAGCTAGTAAAAATAACTTAGCACAGGGAGAAGGAAATAGTAAAAACTCATATGAGCACTTGCAAGCAGACACGCTTTAGACACAATTGGGTTCCTATTTTCTGTTTCGCAGGGCATATCGAGCTACTTCAACTCCTGCCCCAAGGAATTAACAGTATGGAAAGGGAAAAAAAGATAGAAGATTAAAACGATATAAAAAAATATCTTCAAGGGTAGGCGCTAGACTACAGGTAGGAACAACTTATCTTGGAAGCAGAGAGAGGAAAGCAGCTCCTGCTTGATGGTGTGTGTGTGTGTGTGTGTGTGTGTGTGTGTCTGCACATGTGCGTGTTTTCATGTGTGTGTATAGTCAGAGAGGCTTATGTGGAAAGGCTTCAAGGGAATATGCTACCCAAGTTGCATTTTAAAGAATAAATAGGCATCCGTGTCGCATAGGAAATGATGAAGAGGGCATTTTGGGTAAAGGGGAAAATATGCTCTAAGGCGTGGAGCCAAGAAAGAGCGTGTGTCTCAGGCTAAATTTGCTCATTCTTTCCTTCCTTCTTTCGCTCATTTATCCATGGTCTACTCTTCACCAGGTAGTGTTCTAATTGTTGGGGTTTCAGTGGTGAGCAAAACAATGTCTATTTTAAGAGCTTACTTTTTGGCGCAGAAATAAACTAATAAATAAACAACTAGCACCACTAGCATGCATAAAATATCACGTCAGGTGGTGGTAAGTTCTCTAAAGAAAAATAGATGTATTAAGGGATAGAGAGTGAAAGAAAAATCTCTTTAGACGCGGTAGTCTTTTCTGAAGCTTTTCAAGGGAGTATGCCTTGAAACTTCCTCTAGCTGGAAGGAACAGCAAGTGCAAAGGTCCCGAAGCAGGAATAGGTTTGAAAAATTCAAAGAGGAGCAAGGAGGGCAGTGTGGTCAGAGCAAAGTGAGGGGAAAAATTGGTAGGAAAAGAGATTGTTTCTGGCCTTGTGGGCGGTGACAAATATTTTGGAATTTATTTTGAGGATTATGGGAAGTTGTGAAAGAGTTTTGAACAGGGGTGTGATAAGCCATTTACATTTTAAATAGATCACTCTGACTACAGTATGAAAATAGACTGTATCAGGGAGACTATTTAGGAAGCTATTACAGTATTTCTGGTGAGAGGCTTGGAATAGAGTCATAATGTGTTAGGTGGTAAGGCTTGGTCTGATTTGAGATATATTTTGAGATAGAGCCGATGGGATTGGTGGCTCAAGTAATTATGCCTGAGCAGTCAAACAACAAAATGAGAGATCTTTGAGCTGGAAAACAAAGAAGGGTAGAATTGCTTTGGTGGATAAACTTAAGTGTTCTGTTTTGGAGACCTGAAATATGACATAGACGTGGGGTAGAAACATTGAGTAGAAAAAGAAAAGTCTGAAATTTAGGGGAGCCCATGGCCTGAGATATGAGGTGTGATTCCTCAACATATAGGTGGTATTTAGAACCCCAGAACTGTATTCAGTCACATAAGAAATTAGTGTTGATATGAAAAGAAGAGATTTAAGGATTAAGCCTGAGGTTCTCCTATACTTATTTAGCCATTAGGAGCTAAATGCTACCAAGGAGACTCCAAGGGAAAAGTTTGAGGTGTGTAGGAAACTCAGGAGAGGGTAACAACAGGAGGTAAGTGAAGAAAGAGGCAAGAAGGAAGGACCAGCTGGGTCACATGTTGGTGAGAGATCCATAGTTAGTAGACTGTGAATGGGTCTTCAGATTGGGAAATGTGGGAGGTCATTTCTCACCTGGGTGAGCAGTTTCAATGGAGACATGGGTGTGAAAGTCTGACTGGAATGTGTTTAAGAGACTAAAAGGAGAGATAATGGAGACAATGGTTACCAAAAAAAAAAAATCTTTGCAGGATATTTTATATAGGAAAAGTAAAGTTGTACAGAAAAATGATGGAATGTGGGATCATCAGAACATTGTTTTTATGAGAAATATTTATGTACTGATGAGAAGAATTGACTGGAAAAAGGAAAGCTGTTGCAGGAGAGATACGGGGATATTGCAAGAGGAAGTGACCTCCCCTTGCTAATAAATTCCAGACTTGGCCCATCTATACCCTAGTCACACCAGACTCTTGTCAGAAAGGGCCCATGTACTCATATTTTTAAAGACCTCCCCCACTGATTACAGGGTAGAGCTTGATTTGGGAACTTTTGTTTTAGGCAACACTGCATTTACAGCGATGTCAAGAGTCCATTGACTTGGCGTGGCAGAAGATAGGGCTATAAACTGACTTTCTATAAATCTTTTATCTCTTAGCTTTGGCTTTTCTTGTTTTTAGATTTCTCCTCCTAAGAAAGCTATTACCACTTGTGACTAGAGGCTGCTAATGGTTTTTGGAGCCCATGTGCTTTCTCAACAGGGCTATGAATGGAAGTGTCTGGTTCTCACAGTTTGTGATTTTAAGCAAATAGTTACTTATTGAAAAAGTGATGGCCATATGCTTTCCTCTCTTGTAGGAATACACAGAAATAGCCATAAAACCGCTGAATCTAGCACAAACATGTTCCAGAAATTGGGCCAAAGTGGATCATTAAGATTTACACCTGATATACTGAGACTTAGCACCCAGTTAGGTGCTCAGACACTTGATTATTTAAAGTGAACAGTAGTGTGAAGGGAGATTGGATATCAAATCCAAAGGCTCTGTAACTTACAAACTATGTGAATTTTGGCAAGTTTTGTGTATGCATCTGAAATGAAGCATGCTAATCTTTCCCTGACTCTCTCCTAGAGTTATGAAGATCCAATGAGTGAAAAATATTTTATGGCTGTTGAAGACTTAGATGTGTGTGTGTATGTTTACGTGTGTATATGTATATATATGATGTATATATAGTTTTCATGTGAATTGTGGAAAAGAGTTTTTATAAACACAGCTTTATACTGCATACCACAAATATCTTGGAAAATTGGCTATTCACACCTCACCACCATTTGTGATGCAATGTGAGAGGCTGCTTAAATATGTATGTATGTGTCTAGCATTGTTCAGCATTATTTTTATTAGTTTTCTCAGAGATTAGAATAGTTTTTGGATTGTGATGATATGAGAGGGCGTAGAATGATATAGCAGGCTGTATGTACCATGATACCCCATGCCGGTCACAAAACGCTTGGAGGCAGGAAGGGGGAGATTATATCTGGCTGTGGAAAGCATGCTTCCCAAGAAATATTATTACATTAGAGTACACCTAGGAGATGGTGACCAGGGTATTAATAGGATTTGAAATCATGGCTTGTAAGGAGAAGATAAAGGTCGTAAACATGGCTAGCCTAGAGAACAAACCAGAGATGGATGTAGAATTTAGTATTCCAGGGATTTCAAGGGAGTGGAAGCAGGTTTGATAGACTGAGTTTGAAAGGCAGCTTTGGGCTGAAGTACAACGGAAGTACAATGATTCCACCGTAGAGAACACACAATGAATGCTACGGCAGCTTATGACTTTCCAGTGACTATTGTCATAGAAGCAGATGCTGTGTGACCGTCAAGGTATTTACAAGGAATTCAGACATCCAATAAGGAGGGGCACCTGGTGGCTCAGTCAGTTAAGCCTCCGACTCATAGTTTCCGCTCAGGTCAAGATCTCATGGTTCATGAATTCAAGCCCTGCATTGGGCTGCACGCTGGCTCTGTGGAGCTTGCTTGGGATTCTATCTCTCTCCCTCTATCTCTACCCCTCACCCCTTGTCTGTCTGTCAAAATAAATAAATAACACTGAAAAAAAATACAATTTAAACATCCAATATGGAGCAGAAATAGATGAAGTCTTTTCTAGCTCTAACACTCTGTGTCAAATCTAAGACTTTGGGGAAGAGTTAGTGAATTTTCTGAGCTCTCATGGAGGTTTAGGGAGACGTTAGAAGAAAACAGACATGTGAAATGGTAGGTTATGCTACACAGTAGAAAGAATTCAGGTTGAGTCCAGAAGTTGCCGAGGAATACAAAACTTATCCTTTCAATTCTGATGTCTTCAGGTAAATCCCTGAATGCAGACTGTCTGGTCGTCCTGGTCTGATCCAGGAGGTCAGAGCACTGTCATTAGTATGTAGCTTGATTTCTTCTAAATGGCAGAGAAAATGTAAGGCTGCTTCATATCCTCCTTCAGGGGTAAAATTTACTGTAAAATAATGAGGCTCTTAAACACATAGTTCTGAATAAGTGGACACACTGAATGGAAGAAGCACCAATGCAATTTATGGGCCAGTTAGGTAACAAGAAGTCCATTTGACATTCTTAACAGCTAACTGTGCTCCTAATACAGGATTAGTTTTCTTTTTTTTTTTTAATGTCTATTTATTTGTGTGAGAGACAGAGAGAGAGATCGATTGATCGATCGATTGATCGATCCTGGGAGGGGCAGAGAGAGAGAGGGAGAGAGTGAATTCCAAGCAGGCCACACTGTCAGCACAGAGCCCAACATGGGCTGAGATCATGACCTGAGCCCAGATCAAGAGGCAGATGCTTAACTGACTGAGCCATGAGGCACCCCCCTGAGCTGGAGTTTTTAATTCTAATGAACTAATGGTTTTCTGGAACAGAGCTTTTTAAACAATGTGCATGGTTGGTGTCTTCCAGTCCAAAGCAGCCTTTCATTTCACCCTAGCGTGTTGCAATAATTATAATTTTCTAGGCATGCCATGTTTATGATGTACAAAAGATGAACACATACTAGATAATGAAGAACAAAACCTCTAGGATGTATGGTGCTCTGAGTTTCAAAAACACTCATGTGCATCAGCTGTCTTGGGACACATTGTGTTTCCATGAAGTAAACCTTATTTCCCCCATATTTCAGGTGAGGAAACTGCAGATATGACAGGTGAAGTTATCTATGTAAATTTCCATGGTTTAAATGAGTAGCAAGTGAAGGCTTAAAAGTTGCTATATTTTAAATCCAGTGAATCTTATCCTACACTACACCTGCCTTCAGAATGTCAAGTTTTCATAATACTAGATTATGAAAACTCAAAAACACAACTGATCTTTGGTACATATATTTCATAGGAAGCTGTTTTGAATTAAAATTTCCTTCAAATATGTTTCCTGACTTAGTTTGTACATTGCAATATGATATGACACAGATGTGAACCTTGCCTTCAGGAGATCTCAGTCTTGTGGGGGTAGGGGAAGTTGTAGATACAGACACCTGGACACCAAGCAGCCCGGGATGTGTGTTACAGGGTAGGCACAGACAGAATTCCGTGGAGGAATAAGAAAAAGATCAAACTGAAATGAAGAAGAACTCAGAGAAAGCATTATGGAAGAAATGTGATTACGTTAATAATTCATTTTGACATAGGTAATGTTTTTAAAACTTTTAAACTTAAACACTATATATAGAGAAATGCATTAGTCGCACATTTGCAGCTTGGTATAATTTCACAAAGTGGACACACCTGTGTAACCACCATGTAAATTAGGAACAGAACATTGCCAGCATCCCGGTGACTCTCCTTCCAGTCACTACTTCCCCAAGGGCACCAATTACTGTGCTCTGACACTATAGTTTGCCTGTTTTGAAACTATGTTACAGCTTACATGTGTAAGATGTATTCGTATTATTGAATGTAGCTGTAGTTGTAGTTTGCTCATTTTTGTTGCTGTAAATATACCACACATCTATTATCCATTTGACTATTGATGGCTATTTGGGTTGTTTCCATTGTGTAGTCATTGTGATTAGTGCTGCTATGAACAAACTTATACCTGTCTTTTTGTGAATGTATCTATGAATTTCTGTTGGGATTAGTCCTAGGAGTGGATTTTCTGAGTTATGGAATATGCCTCTACTAACATAATGTCATTTATGGATGTAAAGTAAGGATGGCAAAGGACTCGATTGGTGGAGGAGGAATCGTTTACAAAGACCCCAGAGAGAATTCAGGGAATAATGAGCAGTTTAGATACCGGGAATACTCTATGTTTGGGAGTTACAGTGGACTGTAGATTTGGAGAGAGAGAAAAAAGGGGAGATTTTTGAGAATGCCTGAACTATTTTACAGAAACATAATTATATTAGAAAGGCATTTGGCTGCAAGTCACGAAAGACTTCAGAAAGTGTCTTAATCAGATGGATTGATTTTTCTTGAATACTAAGATGTCTGGAAATAGGCGTTTTGCTGGCTTCCACTCAAAACTCAACAAAGCCATCCAGGATCTAGGATTTAGGATCCAGGATCTTTTTTACCATGGCATTCTTAGCATGTTGTCATTTATATTCTTACTTGCTGCCTTACAGTCACAAGATAGTTGCTCTAGCTCTAGATGTCAAGTTGAATACAAAGCAAAAAGTGACAGTCATGTCAGCCATATCAGTCTTTCATCATGAAAGTTAAAGTTTCCCAAACATCTCCCCAAAGATTTCCTCCCAAGTCTCACTTGCAAAAGTGGGTGATGCCTAGCTGAAAGTGAGGCTGGTAAGTTGGGGCATAGAATTATTAAGATGGGCTCATATAAATTACCATCCATTGCCTGCATCTCAGCATATTGTTGCCCCTAGGAACACTGGAGCCCTCTTTGTGAAGAAGAAAAGGAAATGGATCTTAAATAGGCAGTTAAGTGGGCCTTCCATAGCAATGATGGCCTCAGAGTGAAGAATAGGTCAGGGGAAATGGTTTTATGAACTGTACAAGTTTATATTCATATAAGAAAACTGGGAATTTTTATAGAGAAAATAATATTTCATTAGACAATTTACAGTTCACTGGAGCTTTTTGTTATTACCATTTTGTTGTTGTTAGTGAGATGATGTAGATGAAAAAAAATCAGATCATATCTCTTAAAGTGAGCTTGCCCTAGCAAATTATCAGTCACATAAAGTGATTTTCTACCAGATTTTCTAGAATAAAATGAAACCAACAAGCATACAAGCATCGTGAGCTGCTGCAATTACAAGTGGAGTGGTGTAAAGAGATTTCCATGATGCATAAATTAAAACATCCCATCATAAGGCTAACAGATCCAAAATAGCCTCAATTTGGTCCTTCATGTGACTATTTCTATCTCAAACCTGCAGTTGTTGATTTCTGACAAATTAATTTGTCATGAAATCAGTTAAGTTAGTGCATAAAAAAACAGAACACTGATTTATATCTTTCAAAAACTAATATGCATTGCCCTCAAAGGGAGAGAAATGGTCATAGGAATTTCTTTTTGTTTTAAGCAAGTCTTGGAAATCAGGTCAGTCAATAAATTCTATTTCCTGACAATTTATTTCCTACCAGCACCAAAATAAGGTGCTTATTCAACTAAGGTTCACAAAACATATTTCTGTCTCTAGTGGTTGTTTTTTTATTGTTTGGTTTTATGGCAGCATTACTAACTTAGCAAGGGTTAAAGGCTTCTGTATTGGGGAGAACTAAAGAGAAAGAACAGACTCACAACTATGTCATCTCCAGTGTGATATTCATAAAGGCAGCGCTAATGGACTGATTCATGTCACAGTGAATGTGATGAATATTCTGTCCTAGAAGTTTTACTCAGGAAGAGGAAGAAGAGGGAAGGAATGTGAGTGTGGCTGAAAGATTTGGTTTAGACTTGAGCTCAGCAACTCTGTTTTCATATGTGATTAGTAGTGATGAACAGAATGTTTCTGTATTAGGATACATGCCCTATATTGTTTTAGAAGTTCATAATTACTGTGTCTATTGGTCTGTTTCAAAACTATATGTAGAACCAATAGAAATATTGCTTTTATAAAGGGTTACTTGATAGACAAATTTCATTATTCTGAAGAATGTTAAAGATTCAGAATATAAATAGACCTAGAAAAACAAGGGGCAATCTAAAAGCCTTAGCTTTTTTTTTTTTAATTAATTATAGTTGAGTAATTGGGGGTATTGGAGAAGTAAGTGGTATAGTCTATAGTCTTATTTATTATTTTGGATATTTTATCACAAAGTACAGCCATGTTTTTTTCATTTTGTAGTCTCATATGTCCAAAGCACAATATTGGGCTGAGTGTACAATAGCCTGACATTCACTTATTAATTCAACCAAATATTAACTGAGAAGCTCCTAATGTGCAACTGCTCTAGGTCCTTGAGATAAAGGAGTGGACAAGTTAAAATGGCTGCTCTATTGCTCCTACATCATCATGGAAACATGTATTTTTCATGGCATTTTTACACCTTCACCAAATCATTATTCTTTCTAAGCAGATGAAAGGAAAGGGATAAGACTAGAAACAGGCTTCAGTTAATCTCAACCCAAGAGGTTGCATAGGATATACAATATAAATTGAACATTTAAAAAATTTTTAAACTTACAATTAAATTATAAGCAAAGTGCTTTGAGCAGTATATATTTTGTCCTACAACACTTGATTGTACACACAGTTCAACATCCCTCAAAAGTCTCAACAGTGCCTTGAACAATAGATGGAAATATGCAGCCCTAAGTGTGAAGATCTTCAGAATGAAGCATGGTCACTTAGGTGAGCTTGACATAGAACTGAAGCTGAGGACTTGGCTTCAGATGAACATGAACACAGGATAAGTTGGTCTTTCCTGTGTAGTGATGGTCTTGGAGAGACAAATGGACAAAGCAAAAGTCAGGTCTAGGAAAAGGATCGTTAGGCATAATCTATACCAAGACTTTGAGTCGCCATTAGGGGCAGTTCCCAAGAGCTATGAATGTGGTCACTATAGTCCCTTAGAGGAGGTGACAAAATACATGCATCTTGTTACATCCAACAGGTGAGAAAAGCAAGTGCAGCAGGCCCGTTGTTAGGCAATTGGGGGAGAACTGTGACAAAAAGAAAATCGCAGCACTTTCCAAATGGGGAAGTGGAGCAGCTGCTACTCAGCTCCAGCCAATTGGTTCTAGGCAGGAATGCAGGATTATTGTTACTGGAATTTCTAGAAATTAAAAAATATATATACATATATGTATATAAAGATACAGAAAATCCAGATATTTTAGGTGAGATCCCATAATATTAATAATGTTAACATCTCAAATTAAAGCATTAAAAGCCTAAAACACACTTATAAACATAAAACACACTGCCTTGGTTCTTGTTCCTTTTTTAAGACAGTTTTTGTCCTGAGTGTCGGAGACTACATCCTTGTCCAGTTAGGAGCCTTTGAAGTTTTGCTAATGGAATAGCTATTTTACCCACTTCAGCCTGATATTTTTAAATACAAACTAGATTATGTTTTCTACTGCTTGTACTCTTCAATGGCTTCCTATTCCACTTGGAATAAAATAAACCTCCTAATATGTCTTTTAAGGCCCTGAATGATGCTCCTTGCCTATCTCTGCAACCTGATTCCATTATTTCCTATGTTCACTATTTCCCAGACACATTATTCTTCTGCTGTCTACAACATGCCAACCTTTTTCTAGTTTAGAGGTTTATGGTGTTTTATTCTCTCTTTTGGAAGAATTCCCTTTGCTACCCATGTCTATTGTTTGTTTAGATGTCTGATTTTCCTTGTCTGGGGACCCTCAACAGTATGTTTAAGATAAGTGTAAGAGGCTCCCACTGGTTATCTGGTCTCAGCTGGTCCTCCATGTTATTCCATTTGTCATAGGACACTCTTTATTTCCTTTGCACCATACGCTGAATACAAGTTGAATTTTTTTAAATTAATGTTTAATTTCTTTTTGAGAGACAGAGCACAAGTGGGGGATGGGCAGAGGGAGAGGGAGACACCGAATCCAAAATTCTGAGCTATAAGCACAGAGCTGACGTGGGGCTTGAACCCACATACTGAGAGATTATGACTTCAGCTGAAGTTGGATCTTAACTGACTGAGCCACCAAGGTGCCCCGACAATTTGAATTTTTTAAACAAAATTATCTGTTCACGTGTTAATTATCTGTCTCACACATTTGCTTGCAGGCTCCCTGAGGATAGGGAGCCTATTTGGTCACTGATAATAGCTTCAGTGTCCAACACACAGTAAGCATTCAATAAACATGAATGAATGGATCACTGTCCATAAGAGGATGTGAAAAAATGTTTCTTATGTTGATTTGGTGCTGAATTTTTTGGATCTACATCTTCTAGAACAGTATATCTCAAAACTAGGCAAGGTACTCATGTCTTTTAATGAAAAACTGTATCAATGGCCATCCAGTGCAATTTAAATTATTTTTATCATGTATAATATGTATACATAAATCTAGGCATAAACTTTTCTTGTTTATAGTTGTTGTAAAATTGTAAAACTAGTTAATTTACAAACTAAGTTGTAAACAAGTCTTACACAAGCAGCTTAGTTCAAATTAATAATATTTAATGTTATAGGCGATGTTTTAATGACATGATGCAGTTCTGTATTTAATGTTTCTTTTCTTTAATATCAATAATAATTATGCAGAGAATACCCAATCACACATGTATATTGAACAGAATTAATAATTTATTGGTTTTATTTGTTAACTGGAGGATATTTGCCTCACACTTAATCAAATCTTTGCCTGCTAGAAATCCTAAAATGTTAAATTTAATTTCATGTCACTCCCGAATTATTTTCTTTCACTTAAATATAAAGTTAATAAGTCAACATTACTGTAAAGTATATTAAAATGTTATGTGAACTAGTTGCTAGAATTGGAACAAGTCAACATTACTGGAAGTAATGTGAACTAGTTGCTAGAATTGGGAACAGAGATATTTCTAACTGCAAATTTGCTATTTATTCTTACCACGAATGAGTTGTTGCAGCAATGGTATGCTCGGAGCTGGGCTTTCTCTAATACATCGGCTGCCAACTAAATGTCTTCTTACCACTGAGGCACAAGTACTTTTGAGTTTTTGAAAGTCAGATGATTACTCGATTTTTCTGTTTCAACAACTGCAGACAATTGTTTATTTGATGCGTGGTGATTTCATCTGACCTGTACTTTGAGTGAAACATCATAATCAAAGCGAAATATTAGTTCCAAAATTTTGTATCAACAATCAGTTATAAAGTCATTATCTAGATGTCCTGAATATATCCACCTGCAAATATCTAGGTAAGCATACATACATATGGAAACACATGTTTTTGTATATAAGATATTTGAATGTATATGTGTATATACCTATAAAGTTTAAAATTTCAATTCTCATAGACACCCCCTACCATGTCCCTTACGTAATTTGAGAAACCATATTAGAAGACCCAGCTATGTTTCAACTCTCAAAAGCCTAGGCATTGACTAAGGAAGGTGAGGCTCCAGACTAAATTTGAAACATGTAGGCTTAAAATAAAAGTACAAATAAGAAGATGAATCTCTCTCTAGTAGTGCATTTTTGTCTTTGAACTCAATTCTGGTCTGGGGAAGGGTCACCAGTTCTGGGTACACCATCCATATAGTTTTCTGGAATTGTGCTTCTCCTAAAGATGATATTCTGATAAATGCAATATGAATAGTGTCCCCTGGAACTGTGCAGTGTGGGCTTGTCCATTCAGCTGTGGGAGAGTGCCTAACCTTCCATCCATCTCTGTGGTACCTGGCTTCTCCTTCCACCTGGAGAAACCTGCATTTACCCCATTCTAACTTTCACAGGCAACTGTCACTTTGGTATTAGTTTATATGAGAATTCTCTATCAGAGATATTTCCATTCTTAAGATTGAGTCTTGCGTACAATGAATATTTTGCATCATGGAGTAGAACAACAAGCTGTTTCCATGAGGAGATGTGACAGGTGGTCAGAATCACTTACATTTTATCTCATGGAAGCCTAGACTGAGAGTTTGTGTGGTGTTTCAGATTCAACATTTGCATTAGATTTTAGAGCAAGTTCTAGATCAATAAAAACAGCGTCTCTCTTTTTTTAGGGGTATAAAATAATCTTTCGATTGAAAGAACATTTGATGGTTGGAAGTTCTTTTGCATGGAAACCAGAATCTCTGCATCTCAGTGTAATGATGGAGAGTCCTCTCTTAGGGACATACTTTGTTCTCACAGTATCAGTTCTCTCCAAGATGCCCATTCCTCTCTAATTCAACAAGATCACAAGATCAAAGTATAGTTTGCCATCTTATCTACTTTACTAGGCCACCTGTGTGTGCCTCATTTCTATGAAGGATATAATCTGTTCTCTAATCTTCTAGTCTCAAGTTATTGGATTTACCTTAATACTTTATTTTCCTTTGCAATTGATAAATCACATGTCATTAACACGTTTTTTCCTTACAATGTGTATTATGCTACAAATGCTTTATAAAAATATAATGGCTCTCTCATTTCTACAGTAAAAAGGCCAATGCTTTCAGCTTTGCACTTATTCATAGTTTGGCCTTATAACATGTCTTATTACCTACTCCACTGAGAACAGTCCATGTGATCATTACATGGACTACTTTTCTGTCTTTGGCAAATACAAAACTCATCTTTCGTCTAGGCTACTATTTATCTATCTAATTTTCTACCTGGAATGGCTTTTAAGCTTTCTCATTTAATTCAAATGCTGTCCTTTCCTCAAGCGATGCCTCAACCATGCTTCTGTATGTTGGCAATTGACATTGGTCAGATGATTCCTTGATGTGACTTCTTCTTGTCATTTACATTCATGATTCATATATTTTCTAATCCATCCTTGTATATTGAGTCATCTCCTCCTATTATTTGCTCATTTCAATTGAACTGATATTTACTAAATTCTTTTTTGCAAATTATCTCATTTAGGCATCTTAAAGAAATAGAACCCTATCAGACATAATTCTGCCCATAGGAGGTATTCACAATCCAGTAAGAAAAATAAGGTATTTTCACATGCAATCATTATATAAAGTTTTGTTTTGCTTTTAAGGGTGAACAACTTACATATAAAAGGTTATAGGAGTTTAGAAAACAAGAGGTTGCAATTAGGGGGAGTATGTGAATCCCCATAAAGAGGCGGGATTTGAACTGGGCTTTGAGACACGGGTAGATTTTAGGTAGGCAGAAAAGGAGCATTCTTTAAGGATGAATAACAAGAGTGAGAACATGTGAGTGGCTTTGGTGAGTGATGCTGAGGACAGCTGAGTGTCCAGGAAAGCAGGACTGCAGGTCATTGGCAAGTGGAGCTTGTAAAGGTAAGGAGTCACAGATGAGACCAGAAACATAAATTGAAGTCAGGTTGTGGGCTGTACAAGATGATAAAGTATGTCCTAAAGTCTTTGGACTTTAGACCATGGAAAGTTGAATGCTTTGAACATGGAGATGAATCAGTCAGTCAGTGTTTAACCATGCACAGTTTGTCTTTGCAACTGGGTTAGATGCTACCCATTTTGAGGAAAATATCAGGTAAATTATAAAGAATTGTTAAATTCTTTCACATCATTTAGCATCATCCTCTCAGTAGCTTTGAAAATTATATCACTATTCTTTTCTTTTACTGCCAAGGAGAGTACATCCCCGAAAGTCTAAGTAACTTGCACAAGGTCACACAGCTAAAAGGCACAGAGCCAGGCATTTAACCAGGCGTTAAGATTCATACTCCACACTTTCCTTCTTTACCATGTATCTTTTTCTCAGTTGAATTTTTAGTTTTATGATAAAAGCTTTAATCCTCATTTAATAGGAAACACTAAATAATATGTAAATATGCTTATATATGTTGTTTCTCACATGTTTGTTGCTTAGTTCTTTTCAGATACTAAAACACTAAGGGTGCAATCACTAGTTTGATTGAGATCCAAGACCCAAATTTGGAAACTCATAACAATCCCTATAATGAGGTGCAATATCCTTAACACTCTTAGCAGTGATGAGGTTGGTATATAATAATGACATAATATTAAACTCTTGGGCCCAGAGGACCTCATTAGTTGCAGCTTCTAAAAATCGTCCTGTCTTCTTCAAATGGCTTCTTTGACTCTTCATATTTGGACAAATAACTATATTCTCAGCAGGCTTTCGGATTCATTTTCTTGATCTCTGACTAAGTATAGGCTCTGGAAAGAATTGAGCAACACTTATGGTATAGTGACAAGAATGTTTTTAACTAAACTTTACAGAAAATATGACTCACTATGGCTTAAACACTAAGGAGATGATCTGACTCATTTTAGTGGGAGATCCAGAGGTAGTCTAGACTTCAAGGTTGGATGGTCAAGTGGTACAACTCTCTTATCAAGAATGTGATTTCTCATCATCTTTGCTCAGCCACCTACAGTGTTATAGGCTTCCTTCTTGGACTGGTTTTACTTGTGGTCATAGATGGGATACTACCTGAAGCAAACTTAACCTTCACTCAGTGGGCTAGACTGGGTACCACTGAACAACAACAACAAAAATATTCATGCCAGAGAACTATCATTCAAAAATTGCTAGAGACATAGTTTACAAAGGTATGGACCTTAGTTAAACAGTTTGTTTGGGTGGGATTACCTTGACTGTTGTAGAGTAAGTAGAACCTACCTCTAGGGCTGGTATACTGGCTTATCAAAACAAAATGGCTGCTGATCGACGGCTACTGAAAAGAAAAAAAACAGGGTCTACTATACATCAGGGTAAATGATATTTTTGAAGCCATTTATAGCTTTTTCTGTTTTCAAAGGGTTTTCTTTTTCTTTATGTCAATATACCTTTATATGAAATTTATTTTGGGGACTGCTGATGAAGCCATTACTCAGCAAACCCTAGAGGCCTTTGAAGTGATTTCTGTTATATATAGTGTTCTGAGCAAGACATGCAGTGAATGAAAAATTTCATCTGTCAGCATTATGGTTACTTCACTTTTGGGGGGAGGTTAAATACAGCATGTTCTTCTAGAAAAAGTAAATTAAGCATATGGAGCGTTAACCAGTGGTACTCTCTTCCCTGCTTCCATGATTAGATCTAACCAATTAGAATGCAGACTCCTTAGATTTAATTTTAAGTGAATATTGGAATAATTAATCTGTGTTAGCTCAACATGGAGACTAAGAAAACACTTTGATCAATCAATAGCAATTGGCAAATGTCAAAAGATAATGCAGTGAAGCTGATTTGGATTCCCTTCTAAGTTTCAAAATGTACTGACCCGTCTTTTGTTTTTAAGCATGGCAAAAGACTCTAGAAGACTTTTGCTGTGCCCCGTATTGCTAGTGATTGAGACGTTGGGCAGAAACTTTTTATTTTGGTTTAATTCAGAGCTAATTGAAAGAGATCTCTTAATGTTTCCTGTCATGATGTATTGCTTTCTGCATTTAGCAATATCTCTACTGAGTTGGCAACTTTATTTGTAAAGTACCTTATACTTTTATTATTTCTATCCTTAGCAGGATTTGCTTCAGAATCCTCTTGGAAGAGAGGATTATCTTCTCTGTTAATCAGCACATCTTTTTCCCACTAGTGAACACAGCAATCACACAGCATTTCTACACTGCATAGCTCCCTGGAATTAGTCATGGGCTCTCACACTGACATTCAATATCATAATTATATCTAGAGGAGAACGGAAGGAATTCAACATTGAGATTTAAAGCATGACTATCCCAAATGAGATATTAGGATGCCATAGTCCTGGTTTTGTTGGAGAAAGAATGGATTTTATGGACAAGAGTGAGAAGAATAGTGAGGCTCCTTTGCAAAGTCTCATGATTATTTCCTAAGTCTTCACTCTGTCATTACGGTCCTCATCATTTAGCTCTGAGAATGTTTCACTTGAGTCATCGTTAGATTCCTTGAATTTCTTTCTTCATCCCCACCACACGGAAAACAATTCTGCATGCTGGTTCCAGCTGACTATTCCCAAGGCACTGATGTCCTCTTGGCTATTGTCTTTCCGTTACGTGCATGACAACCCAGAAGTCCTTCTCCTTTCCTGGTCCCAGTCCAAATCCTGTCTTCTAAAGTCAGGCCGGCTCAAACCTGTGCTACAAACCCTTCCCCAGTACTCTAGCTACAAAAAATCCCCACATGTATTTGCTATAATCTTTAGGGTATTCATCACATGTAATTTTTATTCGTTAGCCTAACCCGTCTCGCTCTTTTTATAAACATTAAGCATTTTAATATTCTAGGGGGTGGGGAGTATAATTTAAATTTGCAATCCCCAGAATTGGATACACAGGAGACACTAAATGAAAAGGGACTGAATGAGGGGCACTTGGGTGGCCCAGTTGGTTGAGCGTCCGACCTTGGCTCAGGTCATGATCTTGAGGTTCACAAGTTCAAGGCCTGCGTAGGACCCTATGCTGACAGCTAGGAGCCTGGTGTCTGCTTTGGATTCTGTGTCTCCCTCTCTCTCTGCCCCTCCCCTGCTCATGCTCACACGTACTCTCTCTCTTTATCTCCAAATTTAAAAAAAAGGGGGGGAGGCTGAATGGGTCAGGCCATGTTATTAGGAGACTATAAAACATGATTTTATTGAACCAGGCTAGATTAATTATTTATATTTTTCTCTTCATCTTACTCATGCCCTCTATTCAGGAGCAAGGAATATATCTTTATTGGCATTGGTTTGTTAGTGGGAGACATGGACATTTGAGGCTTCCTCCCCTAAAATGTTTCACCAAACAAATGAGACCAGGTACTACTTAAAGTCTCCCAGGTTTTTTCTTTTTTCTTTTTTGAGTTGGACAAAACTGAAATAAAGAAGTGAACTAAAGCTATGTTACTAAGACTCCATGTGACTATATGGGATCACGTATTACAATAACATCTGACCCAAAATGGAGACAGACTTTGGGCAGGTGTCATCTGCAGTGTTTGGGGACCTATCGGGGTGGTGGGCTCTGTCTCCTGAGCTGGCCACTGCCGCCTGCCACGGTAAGGGACTCTCTGCAGACTGCTCTGGTGTGGTGTCCTGTAGCCTGGAAAGAGGCTTGGAAATCATTGCCTTTGATATGAGGAGAAATAGGAGGCCTGGGCACATTGCCTGTTCAAAGGGAAATATGTTTCCTTTACCCAGCAAAAGCAGACTGGAAGGAGGGCAGAATTGAGCGTTACGTGAAAACACATAGCTGCATGATGTTTGATGGTGCTTTTTCAATACCATGCTTCTTGTAGGCATCCATATTTTGATCAGTATGTACAACTAGAGATTTATTCTGTTTTATATTTGTTCTATAGTAAAGTGAACTGAGGAGATTCTAGGCAGAGAAAGAATTCAGATACAAAGCATAATGTGGAGATAATGCCATTGCAATGTTGCATGATTATTGGAAAATGAGAAAATATTTCTTTTAGGTTGATGCAAGTCAACAGTTATGCTGAAATAGTGACTTAATTGTGAGAAGAAACTAAGTAAATACTATGATATTAATGGATACAGTATGTTTTTTAGTTTTTTAAACTTCCTTTCTTCTTTAAGCGAGGTATACCTTTTAATTACTTCATATGCTATCACACAATCCAGAACTTGAACAATTTGCCTCTATGGCTGAAAACCATTAATATATCATAAGGATATGTATGTGAAAAGTGAAGAGAATCATCTTTTTGAAAAGTTATACTTAGGGAGTGGTGATGAACATCAGAATTTATAGAAGAAAAATCTGATTTATATATTTATTACATTTATGTAATACTTTACACAGTACTTTAACATATGCTCTTTCATTCAAACCGAGAAAGACTATTATGGTATAAGAGGACCTAGTGTTATAGTCTGTAGTTTGGAGTCGGACAAGTGTTCGAATCCTGATTTTATCAGTGACTAGCTGCAAGACTACATGAACATTACTTATCCTAAGTGAACAAGACTTGGTTTTCTCATTGGTAAAATGGAGATAATGGGAGTATCTACTTCTTGGGTTGTTGTAATAAGTAAGAGAGATAAACATGGTACTTGGAAATAGTAAGTGCTCAGTATATGTTTTCTCCGAAAAGTTGGATAGGGCAAAGATATTAGCTGAATAGGCCAAGATCAGAGAGCTGGAATGGGACTGGATCTCAGACCTACTACCTACCAAGAATGTTTTAATTTTATAAATTCTTGGCAGAGATAAATATAGATAAATATAGAATTTTGACCTATGTTTTTCACAAAGCCAGTGTGCTTATCAGTGGCAGGAAGTAGAACCTGTGGGTGCCCATGTTCAAAAGCAGTGTCTCAGGAATTGAATCAAATATCTAATTGAATGATGTAAAGCGTAATCACAGCCTGTGATTAAGAAGCATCAAAATTTCTGTTTATGGGAGTTTTCTTTTCTGCCATGAACTTGAAAGATTTAATTGATCAAACAGCATATCAAACTATATCAAAATGTAACCTCAGGCGAAGTTAATTCATCATTATTCATGCTTAGTTGTCTACTATGAGTAATATTTAGATAATTTTTCACATTAGATCACATTGTCTTATGTATGTTTGTGTATATATTTCTGAGTCAGGTTTTACTCTTTTCCATCCCTGCCAGTACCTTCCACCCAAAGAGCTGGTATACTTACAGAGACTTGAAATATAATATCAATGAGTCTAATGTTTAAAATACATGTAGTTATGTGATATAACCTCTGGGAGTAAAGCATCTTGCGTACTGCAAAATATTTCAGCTGTTCTGGCATTGCTTCTTCTCTCTTTTCATCTCTGCTAATGCACAAACTAAAAACATTATGTAAACTGTACTGCCGTGGAGTTTTTTTCATTATTTTGGAGACATTTAAAAACATTTTTTAATGTTTATTTATTTTTTGATGGGGGAGGGGCAGAGAGGCACAGAATCCTTAGCAGGCTCCAGGCTCTGAGCTGTCAGCACAGAGCTGGATGCGGGACTCCAACTCAGACTGTGACCTGACTATAACCTAAGCCAAAGTCGGATGCTTAACCAACTGAGCCACCCAAGGGCCCCTGGAAGACTTTGAGTCACATGTTTTCTCTTTGCCCTTCTGGATCCACTCTCCACTTTCCCACCTCTGTCTTCTACCTGGGAGGCTGACCTGAGTGAATTATTCAAGAGTTTCCTATAGATTCTGGCTGTTTACTGGATTTGTCCAATGGAGAGCTTTAGCAGGTGATGAAAGGGCAAGAAAGTGAGATCAGAGTGTTTATTCCTCTGGTTCCTTTTCTGTGACACCACTTCTAGCTAGGCATGGCAGAGTGTCACTACCTGTTTCTTGGTAGCATGAATTACACAACTTCCTCTCCTCTTGGTTTGAGTCACCCCTCTTCTTGTCTCGTCAAGCCAGTAGAGCTCTGCTAGTTCCCACACTCTCATGGTTTCCCTACACCATGCTCTCCCTTCTTTAATCAGTTCTTGTGTAAGTAAACCCTCCTCAAGTTATCCTGATTTAGGAATGCCATGTGGTTTTTTGGGGGGGGGGATCCAGTCTGATACCAACTTTAATCATTCAAAAGCATTTCATAGACACTTGCTTGTATATGGCTCTAATGTGTTACTCCTTCATTCAGGATCCAGGAGCCATTCAATGTTTCCCCACTGCTTTCAGAGTAAAAGGTATCCAAGTCCATTTACAATTTGGCTATAATCATTCTTTCCTTATTTACTCTTACTACCTCCTCTGGATACTCTCTGCTCTAACAAAACTGGACAGTCAGTACTTCAGGCCTTAGTACATCCTTTTGGGAAAGTCACCTTACTCCTTTGTTCTCAGATCCTAAACTTTAAGATTCTTTCTAATATTTCCACATGATGAGTACATGTGGTGGCAATTCCATGAAAACGTGCCATTGGATATAATACTCTCATAATAGGGAGCATATTGCAGGTGGCTTTGAGAACTGTAGACTTAATGCCAGTGATTCATTCATTCATTAAATATTTATCAGGTACTTCCTGTATGTTGTGATAAAATGTTGTTATTCATTAGGGGTCATAGAGAGTGGGGTTGCGAGTCAGGCTTTGGAGGCAGAACACGGGCGTTTATATCTGGATTCTTCTACTTATTAGCTGAGGTCCTCTGAACTCTATTTCTCATCTGTAAACAAAGAAAATATTTTCCTTACAAGTTGTTTTGAGGAATAGATGAAATAGGCACTGTGTTCAGCCTTTTAGATAAATGGATACAAAACAGGAAGCATCAAAATTGTAGCTATCATTATTATTTTCATATTTTCCTACCATTTGAAGTATGGAACCTCACATGTGAGCCCTGAAGCCAATGTTTAAGTCATGCATGGAAGGTCTTTGTCCAGTGAGTGACCTTGCGTCTGTTCCAAGTTCAGTATCAGGTGTCACCTCACCTTGAGCTGTAGACATTCATGGGGATCAAAGAATTTGATTTCTCTGCTGTTTGATGATAGCTTGGGGAGTTCATAAATTGTAACGTTATTTGCTGAATTACATAGGATATTTTGCAGCAGGATTTTCTGTTGGTCTATCAGGATAGTATTTCAGCTACATGGGAGTTGTGTTCTGTCCCTCCAGGCTTCCCTGTCACAGCAATGGCTTCTGCAATGATTTGTAATCCTTCCATTTTGTGTCATTAAAAAATAATTAAATGAGATATTGGGTATAGAAAAACTGGACCTGTCAATGTTACTGTGATCCATAATCACTTTAGGAATTCTGGGTTTTTCTATTATTTTAGCTTTACAAACTCCCATCAATGAGTAAAAAGAATCTTTGAATTTGTGATTTCCTCATCGTTTCTACATTTATTTCAGAAAATATCTGGGAACAATCTGATATTCCAGGGCCTCTAAAGTTTGTAACTCTGTCCTTTGTACTTCCTTATCAACTTCATTGACATTGACACAAGTTGCATGCTTATAGGTGCATCTGTGTCCTGATCATTCAGTTTACAGGTTAACAGGAAAAATGGTTGTCTTCTCTGGGTATGGTTGAAAGATCTGGGCGTGCTCTGAAACAACCCATAATCAGTCCTCACTAACTTCAGGTTAGAACAGACCATTGATTTAGGATTCTCTGGAAGGCTTACAAGAGCATCATATTTTACAACCCCAGTTCTTAGACTCAATCAATTTAATGTTTTGCTCTCTTTTTGTCTACACAACCAATGGTTGAAAGTTAATTTAATTCAAGTTGTATTCAATAACATTTCTTTAGTTACAGTTGCAGAGAGTCATTTTGAATAATACTAGGATTGCTAATAGCAAGAGCTGCACGAATGGGATTAGATACACAATTTCAAGGATTGGGCAAAGGATTCAAGAGTTCTCAGAACACTCTGTCATTCTACTATTCCCTCTGTCTGTTGGCTTTGTTCTCTCCCTCTCTCTCTCTTTTCTCATCCTCTTTGGGCATGGTTGCAGATACCTGTGCTGTAGACCTAAAAGAAAAGTGATGCGAGTTTTCTCCAACCAAATCAGTATATGAAAATGCAAGGAAGGACTGTCATCTTGGCTCATGTTCCTGTCTATGCACCAATCACTGTGTGGAGAAAAGGGAGTGCTATGATTGGCTAAATCTGCCTAGTACTGCGGCCTGGAAGACCAGCATCCTATAATTGGAAACTTTGTGAGAATCACTTGCCCCAAAAAGGGATAGATGTTGCTGCTGTAAGTAGAGGAAGATATTCTTGACTGAAGACAACAACAGATGTCCAATGCACAAAGGGGAACTAGTTGTAACTTTTAATTTCTACATAATTAAATAAAACCTCTTTTACCTTATTGCAGAGTTACATTCATTAAAAAAATATTTATTTAGTACTTTTTATGTGCCAGAGAATAAAAAGGTAAATATGATGTTTTTCATTCTTAAATTTAAAAATAATGAATTTTTAATAATTTACCCTGTGTATTAGGCAGGTTTTCTTCCATGTGCTGTGTGATAGATAACCACAAATCTCAGTGGCTTACAATGACAAATATTGAATTCATACTTGTATTCCATGAACCCTGGAGTAGTGTAGCTCTGTCCCATAGATCTTTACATTGTGGAACTCATGCTGGATGAGTAACCTCTACCTAATACATGACATTTTCATGTTGGAGGCCAAGAGCAAGAGAGCTTGAGCCAAACCACAGTTTATGTTGAAAGCTTCTGCTTAATCATAGCAAACCTCTGCTCACAATTATTTTGGCCAATGCATGTCACCTGGTCGAGTTCAAAACCAATGAGATAAAAATGTGATCTTTTCCCATGAAATGCATGACAAATTACATGACAATGAGTAGAGATGTAGCATCTTATCATAGAGAGGGAGCAAATGATTAAGGACAGTAACTCAAACTACTCTACAAAGCAATATTCAGTTTTCACTCTTACTCATTTGGTTTGTGGTCAAAAGAAATATTGCTAGGAAATTAGTAATCGCCATTACTTTTCTTTAGATGGTAATTAGCTAGAGTGTAGTCAGCCTCACTATGTCACTACTGTATTTAGTTTCCTGGATTCACCACCCACACATGCAGGCTTTGATGACTACGAAGTCTTCGGTTACCCTATAATAATCTATTCGTGATACAGGATTTCAAGTAATGTTAGCTGGTCTAGAAAAATTTTTGGCAGCAGGCATGGGGATAAATAAGTAAAAGCATACACAAATTAGTCTTAGCCAGCCCCAAGATTAGGTCAGACCTCTGTGGTTTGAAGATGAGGTGGCTGAGATTTCCTCTCCACTGCAGCGTTTCCGTTGGCCCCACAACATACCCCGTGCCTTTAATTTCCTTATGCATTTATTGGACACACAGTAAGAGTTAGGATTACAAAAGTGAACACACTCATAGGTCCTTCATGCAAAGAAATCATGGAGGTAGAGTGAGAAGTTTGTAAGTCATAGAAACTTTTTCAAATATGGAAATTAAGAAGAAAGTAGCTCCATCTCTGTGGAGCCAGGCATAGACGGCAGGCATGGAGACAGCGAGAGACTTCCTGGAGCAGGTGAGACTTGAGCAGAATTGTGAACAATGAATAGAAAATAATTAATTAGGAATTGTATTTATGCCTAGGAAGTATCGAGTAATGGAATAGCAAGTACAAACTCAGAATTATAGAGAGACAGACTTTTTTGTCTGTTTTTAATAGCCTTCGGCAGCATGAGGATACCAAACTGAGGAGCCAAACAGATGAGAGCAAGACAGTTAGAGAAAATGAGATCATTTCCTTTCTTGGAGCAGAGAGAGTAATTATTCTTCCTCTCCTTCTCTCCTCCTGTGGGACAGCTGGACGTTCTTTAGATGTTTTGGGTTATTGTCCTTAAAGGAGTGTCTAGGAGATTTAAAATTTTTATTTTAATGTTGATTTATTTTTGCAAGAGAGGGAGAGAGAGAGAGCGAGCGAGCGAGCAAGCAGGGGAGAGGCAGAGAGAGAGGAAGACACAGAATCTGAAGCAGGCTCCAGGCTCTGAACTGTCAGCACAGAGCCAGTCGCAGGGCTTGAACTCACGAACTTGTGACCTGAGCTGACCTGAAGTCGGACACTTAACCAACTGAGCCACCCAGGTACCCCGAGCCACCCAGGCACCCCCAAATTTTCAAGCTTTTAGTTTGGAAGCTCTGAGACTGTGGGCTTTTGGGGACCTTTAGACTCCAGGAGCTGGTAGGAATCATAGGGAGAAGACCCCAGCCAGCAATATGTGATGGCATCAGATTTTACATGAAAGGGAAAATGTTATGGAAGAGACATGAACTTCTATGTAAATACTTGATCCTACAAAATGGCGTAGCAAGAGGGGGGACGGGGATGCTCCACTTACTGACAAGGGGGTACAATGTCTACAGAAGATTAAAAGTATAATAAAGCCAAATAAAATCTATGTGCATGTCATTGTCAGCATGTGCAGGAAACTCCAAACTGTCAGTGATAACACACTCCCTCCCTAAATATCTTCTGCTGCAGTTACAGACTGTTGAACTTTAAGAATATATATATATAAGGTTGAAATTAACACATTTTAAAATTACTTACCTTTTAGAAAACACTATATTTTACATGGATATTAATTTGGAAACCTCTCAGGAATAGTTTGAATAATTTAATAATATCATAAAATAATATAGATAAAGCAAATAGTTGAAATATAATAATTAAATAATATAATAAAATAAAATTATAATAGAAGCCATGGTTTACACCCCCCCTTTTTTTTTAATCCTTTAAAAATTTTTTTGTGTTTATTTATTTTTGAGATAGAGAGAGAGAGACAGAGCATGATGGGAGAGGGGCAGAGGGAGAGAGAGGGAGACACAGACTCTGAAGCAGGCTCCAGGCTCTGAGTTGTCAACACAGAGCCTGACATGGGGCTCGAACTCACAGGCTACAGGATCATGACCTGAGCTGAAGTCAGACGCTTAACTGAGCTACCCAGGTGTCCCCATGTCCCCCCCCCCCCATTTAAAAATAGTAAATTCATGTAATTATTTTATTTTTTATTGTGTTATTTTCATATTTGTTACTGGCTTGATTATACATAGGAGTCAATACAATTTTTTTTTTTTGCCATTTGGATTTTTTTCTATTCTGATTGCTACTAAAAGTAATTTCGTGGCACATAGGAGGGAAATTTTAAAATATAACCTGCTCTTGGTGTTGCACATACTAGTATCACTTACCTGACTCCTGAAGCTAGGAACAGAGACAGGGGCTCAGGGAAAGCTCTGTCCTGGGGACAGAGGTTGTGCCTCTGAGTGGGACCTTCCCCGGGGAGTGCATCTCTGCAGCTGGAGCAAAGCCTTTTTGGAGTATCCAGTCCTTGTGGGGCACTGTTCCTGGGACTGACATAAGGAGGAAGGCGGAAGCGCCGTACCTTCTAGTCGGGAGAGAGTGAAAGTCATCACGTAAAATACAGTAAGTGAGAGCACGGGCAAAATAAAACAGCATGTGAGTAATGAGTGCTGGGGTGAGTGGTGCTCTAGGTCCGGGTCCGGTGAGGACTTAGGAGAAGCGCCATGTGATGAGGAGCCCGCCCTGTGAGCACATGGAGGGACAGCATCCAGACAGAAGCGCTGGCTACAGCGGAAGTGCGGAGAGAAGTGGCTTTGTCCGGAGGAGAGAAGCGAGGCCACAGTGGCTGGAGCGGAGCGAACATGGGGAAAAGGAGTTTTGTTTGGTCTTGCAGAAGGAAACTGACCTTTTAGAGCCTAGAAGAAGAATAACTGCACTCTGATGATGATGGATGTTCATGATGGTTATCGAGCACCGTATGCTAATGGTGAACTTAAAAGATGTAACCCTGGATTTTCAATGCACTGTAATGCACTTAGAAAATTCTCTTGTCAGTTTGAGCAAAAATGTCTTTAGTGCTGAATTTTATTTACCTTATGTTATCTTATCTTATAGAGAGACACAATGCAGGAGAGGGGCAAGGAGAGAGAATCCTAAGCGTGCTGTACACTCAGAACGAGTCTGAGGCGTGAGCCTGAGATCTCACGACCCTGGGATCACGACTTGAGCCAACATCATGGGTCAGGCACTCAACTGACGGAGCCACCCAGGTGCCCTTTAGTGCTGCATTTTTAAAAAATCTTTCTTAACCTTTAACTTCTTGAGGCTCTGAATAACACTAAGTTCAATATGACTAAACATTTTATTTTTAAATTAAAGAATTTATTTGCCTGGCCCTTTGATTATTTCACTGCCTTCTTATACATTACCTCTTTTTATTTTTACCTCAGGTGAGGAATTAGAAGTAATTATACTCTTGATTTCATCACACATTATCATCTGGGTTCAGTAAAAATGCATCTCTCATTTTGCTTCCCTCCTAAAATACTTTTTCCCTTTATATTCCATTCTCATTCCCATGCCCCTTCCCATCATGATGTGAGGAGTCCCACATGCCACATGCAGAAATACGCCTTTGTGAGATGTACGTTTTATGTAGGTGTGCGTTTGTTAATTTATGCAAGCGGTACTGTTATTTCCTTTAAATTTTCAGTCGACACTGTGCTCCAGGTCTGTCCGTGGTGGCGTGCGCCTGCCCATTTATTGCACAGCAGTCCACTTTGGAATTTACTTTCCTTTTCCACTCTCGCGGCGATGGAGGTGTCTTCAGTTTGGGCAACTACAAACAACGCTGGGTGACTGTCATGGTATACACTCCTGGGTATACACATGACATACACTCCTTTACAGACCTGGGTATCAGGCCCCTCTAGAGGGACTTTTTTGGAGTCAAAATACATTTAACAACTTAATTTCGGTAAGCCTCATTTCCACGGCTTGCTGAGCACACATGGGTTTTTCGTGGCGGGCAGGTGATTGTGGAGGTCAGGCTCTGCCGCCGGTTATCCGGTGAAAGCCCGCTCTCCCTCGTGGGAGTGAAGAGTTACACACAGCAGGAAAGCGAAGGAGCATTTGTTCGAGGGGACTTATTTGTTCGAGGGATTTATTTTATTTTTTAAAAATTTTAAATGTTTTATTATTTATTTTTGAGAGAGAGAGAGACAGAGAGATAGAGTGTGAGTGGGGAGGGGCAGAGAGATTGGGAGACAGACTCCGAAGCAGGCTCCAGGCTCCCAGCTGTCAGCACAGAGCCCGACGCGGGGCTTGAACTCACAAGCTGTGAGATCATGACCTGAGCTGAAATCAGTTGCCTCAGTGACTGAGCCACCCAGAAGCTCCAAGGGGATTGGGAGCTATCAGTAGGGACTTCATACTATTTAGTATTACAGACTCATACATAAATAGAGATGTGTAAATATGCCTGTGTTAGGAAAGATCACATAATTTCTAGATCTATTGCCTGAGAAGTTCTAGAAAGAATGGTACTCCAGCTGCAGTGAACACACTTACCACCCAGATCTTAGTTTCTAAACAATATTTTTCAATGAAAGGAGATGACACTTTAGAGGTATTTGATTCCAGGGCTGGGCAAGCAAAACAAGATGATCCTGGAAGTCTTGTGATTCCCAACGGTGTGAAAGTGCTCAGAAAGGGATGATGGTGTGTCAAAGGAACACAGGCACCAACACCGGCACAATTTGAGCCAGGAGCTATATAATATATATATTGGATTTTAGTCCATAGGATAATGTAAATATCTGTGAGTCCAGACTGATATAAATAGATGATCAAATAAACAAATGAATGAGGGGAGGGGGAAGGACTACTTTTCCTTACAGAAGAATTCCAGTCAATACCTGTGGAAGGAGAGAAAAACAAATCCCACAGTTACAGTGAACCCCAGCTGACATGGCTATGGATGCTCACATCATTGGGTGATTATTCAAGGAGAAACAGAGATATTTCTATGGTTTCAAAGTATCTTCCCGGAGATATTTATTCTTTCCAGTAGAGAAACCCAGAAGATGTCACCTTAGCCAAATGGCTAAGTTAATATTACTGGTAGTAAGACACATTGACATCATTAACTCTTTGATATGATGCACTGAGATGGACACACCATTATTTCTGTGAATTTCTTTTAAAAATGCATAACTTTAATCATGTAAAAACAGCAGATAAGTCTAAATGGTGGGACAAGCCATACAATTACTGATCAATAGTCTTCAAAAGTGTCAAGATCATGAAAGACGAGGAAAGGTTGAAGAATTGTTACAGCCTGGAGGAGACTAAGGAGAAATAACAACTAAATGCACTTTGGGAACCTAAATGGAGTTCTGGAATAGAAACAGGACATTAGCGGGAAATCTGGTAAACTTTGAAAAGGGTCTGTTGTTCAGTGAATAATGTGATTCCAGGGTTAACTTGCTGGTTTTGGCAATTGTACTGTGGATGTGTAAGTTAACATTAGGGGAAGCTGAGTGAAGTGTATATGAGTGTCTTTACTACACTAATTTTTTGTAAATCTGAAATGAGCTCAAGATCAAAAAGGAAAAGGAAAAAACGTTTGTCTTTGAACTCACCACACAGGAATCCTTGATCTGTTTATAGGACCTTATGTCCCCTGCATACTAAAAAAGGGGCTTTTTGGATCTCTTTGTCAGGATTTACCCATTCTCCAGAATGGGCCACTTGCATTTGGTGTCCTCAGATAACCCAAAAGTCCATTGGGCTGAAGGCACAGAACTTCTCTGTGAATCCCAAATTTCCAGTTCAAATGTATTCTCTGAGAACGTTGTGTTGTGTTAGGTCCAGGATAGTGGCCTGGGAGTCAGAAGACCTCTATTCTGTTGAGCTCAGCCAGTACTTCACAGTGAGGCTTTGGGCATGTTGTAGTTCTTTGTTTGCATACTGTGCCTCTTTTAGAAAAGTACATAATCATTAATCAGCTTCTATTTCTATGAATACGTCTATGAATTTACAATCATGTAGGTCTCTTTTAATTTAAAAAGCAGAGACCCTCTTCTCTGAGGTAGCTGTGTCTCCTAACAGCACGTGGGAGGCAGCTAGCACGTGAATGTTTCCTCGCTTAATGAAGGTAACTGGAACATAATCTTCCATGTTTTTTCCCTTCTGTACTGTTCTGTCGCTGTCCTACTCACCCACTAGGCTCACGGTCTGGCTACAGTGATACTCTGCTGCCACCCTGTGGCTCCTTCTAGGTACTGTAGGGCTGGGAAACTAATTTTCAAAGAGAAAACAGATTCAGGAATTACAGAACCGTAGACCTTTAGAGGTAGAAGATCTCTTAGAATTCACCTAAGTAAATTTCTTTGTTAATAAGAAAATTGATGGTCAGAGAAGTACAGTGACCTGCCTGGTGCTATTTAGTCATAAGTGGTAGAATTAGGTGTTGAACCCAGGCAGGTGTGGCGGAATTTAATTTGTCAGACATAATATGACTGGGGGTGGGAGGTGGGGGAAGATTCCAAGACCTCAAAAAAGATTTTTTTATGTCTATTTATTTAATTATGAAAGAGAGAATGAGAGAGAGAGAGCACGAGTATGCACAAGCGAGGGAGGAGCAGAGAGAGAGAGGGAGATGAAGAATCTGAAGCAGGCTCTGGGCTCTGAGCTGTCTGCACGAAGCCCAATGCAGGGCTAGAACTCATGTACCACAAGATCATGACTTGAACCAAAGTCAGGTGCTTAATCAACTGACGCATCCAGGTGCCCCAAAGCTTTGAAATTTGAATCACAGAAAATTCCAAGGCATTTTTAGATCTGGTCTATACAGAATTATTTTCCTTTTATTTTATTTTATGAAGATATTACAAATAATTATACAAAAAATAAAAATTATAACTAAAACCAGCCACTGTTTCTAACAGGATAGATATTTTAACCCTAAAAAGACAAGACATAACTAAGAATATATGGCAATTATTTTATGTTACATCTTTATTTTTTTCTCATTTCATTACAACTTCTTTGCTGGTGTAAATGCCCATATGCAAACTGCAATAGAGGGAAATATGGAAAGACTGGCATAAAGAAGAAGGCAGGGGCCAGAGATTTGAGGAACTTGGTCTGACCTCAACTCCTTCATATTCTTTGAACGTGAAGTAATGTAACGAACAGTCAAAGCACTGATTTCCTTCTTCTGGTTTGCCATTTCCTTGTCTATAGTAGTGACTGCATTTCTCGTGGGGTTTTATGAAGATTACTGAAGAAAATTAAGTAAAGTTGGGTGTAAACTATAAAGCACAAAATATATGCTTATTATTTTATTGTAATCATGGACTGAATTGAGATGAGACCCAGAAATTCATTAGTGATCTGCAAGCCCTCAAGGACCACTGTCCCTTTCCTGCTGAGGAAGGGACTTGTCATAAATGTAAAACAGCCTCATAACCATATGGAGGTATGTGATGTGTTGTGCTCTGGTGCCCAGCCACTACACGTATAAATACATCGCTTGCTTAATTTCACCTCTGAATGTGCATGTGTGATTAAGTTCCTGGTTCAAGGAGGCTCAAGACCCTCCACATGTTCTGTGATCTCCTAGGAAGACTCACAGGACTCAGCATACAGTTGATAGGATCAAAGGGGGAAAGAGACAGACAGCGTTTGTCAAAATCCATGTACAGGCTTCAAATGCACTTTCGCTTGTGTGAGGGAACATGCTAGGGTGCTCCTCTGTCCTGCAGGAGAAAGCAGAACATCGTCACCCTATTTCTGCCCAGAAAGTCCATTCGAGACTTAGCGCTCAAGGATTTGATCGTGGGACTGGTCACGTAGGCCCCCTCTGCTTAGCGACTACCAACATCCTGGGTTCCTAGAAGGCAGTGAGTTCTCAACACAAATTCCATTGCTTGTATGTATCATCTATACACAGTAAACCGCCTTCATCAGTTAGAAGATGGAGGAACTACTAGAAATGCCAGGTTTCCAGATGCCAGCCAAAGGCTCAGTTTGTAAGCCAGGCTTTCCAGAGATAGCAGCCTCTGCTGCTCTATTACATTTCTCCTGTGCAGTCCACAAACCGGAAACATTCTACTCAAGGCTGCTGCGACACATTCTGAGTGCAGAGTAAGTCTTGGGTGCATTGTCTCAGTACTGTCATAGAACTTCTTGTGTTCACATGATGTACATGTGTTAACTCTCGGCTTTTACCTGTATTATTTGTGTGCTTCTATGATTATATATATTTTAGGTGTAGGGATTTGGGGAAGATACTAAGTCTTTCAGTTACCACCCTGAGTACTTCTTTGAGAAGTTTTCCAGTGAGTCTGCACATCAGAGAGTTTTTGTAATGTCTTCTTCACCAGCTAATTTGCATTTGCCTTAACAGAAAGTTCTGTAGTGTAAAAATTCTCTCATAGCCTTTAATGAATAATTGGGACTTTCTTCTAGTTTTACTGAGATTATGATTGACATAACATTGTGTAGGTTTCAGGTGTTGATTCAGTATGCTTCTGAATTGCAAAATGATTCACATCCCAGTGTGAGCTGACACCTACATCATGTCACATAATTACCATTTCTGTTTTGGGGCGAGAACATTTAAGATCTCTCTTAGCAACTTTCAAGTATACAACACGGTATTATTAACTATAATCACCATGGTATACATTAGATCTCTAGAATTTACTCATGTTATAACTGGAAATTTATACACTTTAACTGGGACTTGTTTGAATTTAGATGCCAGAAGGGAACTTACATTAATATACAGTCACGTAAATGTCATTATATGATGTCAAATAGAAGTTGTAATATGCTGACATTAATTACAATGTATGTGATCTCTAGCAAGGAAACCGACGATTAAAAATAACTGGAGACTTGGCCTTTTCTCATTAACTCAGAAATATAAAAATGAGCGAGAAAAACATTTTTGCCCCATTTTATGCTTACGCTTTCCTCTTTCGGGGCCAGGCATTTCTGGTCTTCACAGGTAGACCTCCCCGAGGCGTTTCCGGCATTCTCTTCCGCACTCCTCACTCCTTCCGTACTGCGGCCGGTGGGCTTGCACCACCCTCTCCCAGTACTGCGGCCGGTGGGCGTGCACCACCCTCTCCCAGTCACCGGAAGAGCCCGCGGGGTAAGGCAGGGACCCTGTCTGCCGAAGGGAACCAAAGAATAAAAGGATGAATATTAGTCGCTCTGGCTGAGATGAGTTAAGGAGTTGGATCTCTCCCCTGAGACTCTTCTCCCTCTCCCTTCATCCCGTCAAGTGACTCCTTGAGTCTAGAGCTTCTAGAAGCAGGCCGCCACAGGCCGGGCTAGGGCTGCCCACGGCGGTGGCCTCACAAGAGGTCTGACGTCCATTAGAAATCCCATGTACCACTGGTGAGTGCAGCTCCCGGGATATGGGATGTTAACGTTCCTGCAAGACTAGGTGAATTTGAAGGGTTCGTTCCTGAATCATAAAACAATAGTCCATCTTTTCAGCAAAAAGAAACAAGGCTTACCTTTCCAGGATCGAGAACATTGAAAATCCCGAGAGGAGGACCATAGCCACCGTAACGCAATCCTCCGTCCCCCAGAGGTAGCCACTTGGCACAGTTTGCTATGCTCATTTCTAGTCGTTTTGGTGCTACTTCTATCCCGTACACCTGGGACTCGGCGACGGTTGCCATGGTGCAGTTTGCACCTCTTCATCCCGCACAAGAATGGACATGAGCTCCTGTCTTCACGGACTCGCCACGGCCTCGTGTTTCATGCCTCTGAAACCTTTTCATAAGCCATTATGACGATGTAGGTTCTGTGGCTGGGCGTTTAAATTGTTCACATTTTCAAAAACAATATTCTGTATAATTAGTACATAGCATTATAATGCACAACTTTATACATAAATTTCTTCTTTCTTAAGGCAATTTCCCCATGGACTTCTGGATCAAACATTAGTGACCTTTGTGCCTGGTGTGCCCTCAGTGAACTCTTACACTTGAGAACGTTAGCAATGCCTTCTCCACTTGGCAGGTCCCTGTCAAGGGATAGTCCCCTCATCTTGTTGATGTTAGGAATTCTGATTAATTTCAATATTTATTAATTAAATCTTCTTTAATGTACATTTTTTTGGCTACTTAGGGAGCTTTAAAAATATACTTCTTCTGTTTTAAAATGATTCAAACTATGTTTATCTGATTCATTCCTATATCATCTGATAACCTATATAATCTGATCATTGTTTCAGCGCGCCTGGGTGGCTCAGTCAGTTAAGCGTCTGACTTAGGCTCAGGTCATGATCTCGTGGTTCATGAGGTTGAGCCCCGCATTGGTCTCTGTGCTGACAGCTCATTGCCTGGAGCCTGCTTTGGATTCTGTTTCTCCCTCTCTTTGCCCTTCTCCTGCTCATGCTTTCTCTGTCTCTCAAAAATAAATAAGCATAAAAGAATAAATGATAATTGTTTCTTTTAAACATTTCTCCCATGTGCATTTCCATTTAGGGTCTGGTAGTGGAAAGTGAATTCAGCTGTGATCCCAGCTGTAAACCTCATAGAGATGAAAACATACACTTCTTCAAATTAAGAAAGGAGTAAACCACATGGCATAAAAGTACTGGTTGGGATTTTTGGGAAATTTTGTAATTTCCTTTATAAATAAAGTCCAGTTCCAATCACGACTAATCCTTCAAAGGATTTTTTATTTTTCTTTTACTTTAGGGCAATTAATGGAATTTGGGTATGGTCTATAGTGCTCATCATTTTTGATATCATAGTGCTTATATTTTTAAGTCATTACAGATTTGGCAGAGATGTGTTCTAGGAATATTATGTTTATTTTATTTATTTTTTGATATCCATTTTGCATTTTATGAATTTGAAAGATGTATGTGGGTCAAGCTTTTGGCATGTTTTCTGTTTTGAAGGTGTCTTTGTCGATGTAATCCAAGCAGCTTTGGTTATTTAAAACTATGACAAATGTTTTCAATATTCATTTTAAAAAATCCATTCTTTATATGATTGCACTTTCAAGGTAAGCTTCAGTCTGTGAAAAACATGTCTTTAATGGTGTATATTTTATCATACTGAATAAACATTAGGTTTGTTGAGGCAGAGATCATGACTTACTAATTTTTAAACTGCCTTCTACTTCTCCACCATGTCATTTATTACAAACTCTGAAACATACCAAATGTTTAATAAATATCTGTACTTTGGTTGAAAAGGAGAGGTTAGTAATGGTACTGTGTGGTGAGAAGGACTCAGAAATTAAAATGTTGGCTTCTTGTTCCAACTCGACTCAGGTAACTCAAATGCATTTCATCTCTCTGACCCTCATAATCCTTACCATCACTACCTCAAGGTGCTTTTCTAAGAAGCCAGTTAAATAACAGATGGAAAAGAAGTTGCCAACTGTAAGGCATGATCCAAATGCAAGGTGGAGAATTTCTAGGGTAAGAAAAACTGGTGCTGTTCAAATGTTCAGGACAGATGAAAAGAAGTTCTTTCCTCGTTCCCTCTGCCTTTAAATATTACATTCAACAAATATTTACTGAGCATTGGGCTAGTCACTGATGGGGGGAGAAAGGTCACACAGACTTTGAAAGACACAGTCCCTGAATTTAAAGAGCCAGGAATCCAGGAGAGACGGCTTAGCCAGGAGGTGGGATTAGTGCGCTTCCTACGGACACTGGGCCTGAGGAGCAGGGCACAGGGACGGATTCAAGGGCAGATTTGAGAGCTTCTGAGATCCGATGCTTGGGGTTTGAAGAGCCGGTACTCTATTCTGGGGTCTGAGGGCAGTTAGCTGATGTGACATTTGTTTAAGAGTGGATCCCCAGAGACCTAATCCATAAATCTTCTATTCCCACATTGAGTTTTAAATGGGTATAGAAGCCACAGTGCATATCTGTGTGTCATTTGTTATTGAGCAAAAATAGTGAAAGCTGGAAGGCTTCCATTTCTTCTAGTTGATAATCATATCATCTGCTTACAAACACCCCTTCCTCTCTGATGCACGTTTACAGATGCCACTCTAATGGCTTGGGGCTCCTACGTCATAGGTTCTTTTTAATAGGTTTGAAATCCTTTCTTCCTGATTTTGTTGCTTACCCTAAAACAAAACTGCAGCAAAATGGATAGTCTAAGGATCTGTTGTGTATTCACTGGGGAATCTGCAGTTTCCTGCTGAAGCGTGTTGTCCCAATCAGCTTTGCTGAAAACCTCTTGTCCCTGAGTGGGAAAGAGAAAATACTGTGAATAGAGTACAGTGATGGAAAGGGAAGACTGTGTTTTCTCCCCTGATATGGGTTTCATTCAGCAAGGGGTTTCATGGTAGCCGTGCATAACTTGCCTCTTAGGAAAGGGGATCCTGGCAATGACGTAAGAACAGCAGGTGGTAGGGGCTTGATGAGCCCAGGGAGAGGTGAGCATGGTTAGCAGAGCAAGAATTGTGGAGTTTATTACAACCAAGCCCCTACCACAGTTGGACATTGATTGCATTTTCATTCACTGCCTATCAGCCTAAGCTAAGGTACATGTAAACCTAAAGTAAAGCTCATGCCTGGCTTGGGTGACTTTGTGCTACTGTCCCTCCCCATTGCATGGGTAATTGAAAGTGGTTAAGAGCAAAGCTAAATTCCCCTAGGAACCTGATGAAACCCAACCTTCATCAGTCTTCTGTGGTGAAGCAAGTGCTTAGTATATTGGAGTTTTAACTTGTGATATACGTAAACATTTCCTAGAAGACCTCAAGTCGAACTCAAGTCAAATCTTATGTTCTGTAGCCTCCTTTTCACATACATTTTTTTTTTCCACTTCTATGTCAGGAGCTGAAATCTTTCTCTGGTCTGAACAAGGCCCTGGATTATGTTGCCAGCTGGTGTCCCAGCAGGTGCGCCCGCTTTCCAGTGGACATTCTGAGCATCACTGCCATTTGTCCAGCTCAGTTTGGAGGATTCGGGCAAAGCTCAGAGACTCTGTCTTCTGAATTTAGAAATAACTCTCTCTTCCTGCCCAACCTGAAGATGAATAGGAATAAAAATATGATGCAAGTGGCTAGTACAGCTAGTTCTTCTGAGAAAGGAAAAAATACAAACAAGGAGGAAAAACTGGGAGCATGCTATATATTTTGTTTGCCTATGAAGGGCAAAAAGATCTAATGTGTTCCTTTCTCATGAAGTGACTGATAGTTATCAAAGTGTTCCCTAACTCTCTGACACAGCATTGATTTCACCTTCCCCCGTCATCTTAGTGTAAATGCACATGTATCTCCCTGGTCTCCAAGGCTAGAAGGATTTGATCTACTTCACCTTGGTAGCTTAATTGTTTATCACAGGCCTCCTACATGGAGAGTGCTAAATAAAGGTTTCGTAAGTGTTGAAACATGCAAACACTCACAAGATTATCTTTAACATTAGTGAGACTTTTTAAAGAATACATACAGTATACATTTAAGCATCACTATATTTTCACCAGCAAAAGCACATGCATCTTCAAAAATAATTTATTTTTCCTTTTGAAAACTGTGCAACCATTCTGAAATTAGTTTTATTCTTAACCCATTTAACATTTGAATGCATGCACATGGTGCATAGTGTGCTTAAGTGCAAGCCTCATGGAGGATAGTGCTTTTATTTTTCGTTGAAAATAACAAACAGGTTTAAAATGTGTCCGGTTCCCATGGGAACCAAGCCATAGTCATAGAATAGAAGAGATGAAATAAGATTCATAGTTTTGTGATTGTTGCTACTGCATAGCATTTTCCAAATCCTTTTATTTTGAAGGTGGCATTCACAGTCAGCAGGTGTGAAACAACTTTATTTAACCAACTTTTGCCTCCTAAGTGCTCAGCAACTCCTTTGAAATGGAAGAGAACTAGAAACAAAGAGAATTGACACTTAACTTTTAGGTCCGATGGGAAGTTCATTAACTTAACTGAGTTAGTGAAACAAAGCAGCCAAGGTATTTGAGAATTTAATTCTGTATGCCTATGGGAATTATGCTGTAACAATAAATAAGATGGAGTATTGGCATGCATGGATTGTATATCTTCTGATCCAGAAGAGATTGACTACAGTTTGCATGTGTGGGGAATCATACATTTCCACCATAATGTCTCTTTCCTGGGAGAATGGTTTAACTGAACCCCCAAGATATTTACTAAGTGTTTATAGTGGCGGGGACTTAGAACTAAGTACTGCAGGATGTAGTACTTACCCTGTAGAGTTCACAGACTAGAATTCATAGACTGGTATGGGAAAGAGGAACATAAGTTAAAGTATACCACAAACCAGATTCCAGTAAGTGACCCTCTGGATTTAGGAAGAGCACACACGAGGTTACAAGGCCAGAGGGACTCTGATCTGGAGGATGAGTTTGGTACCTGGCATGGAGTAAGTGCTCAGTTATCATTTGCTCTGCGAGTGAATTATTTTAATTATGGTTAATGTTTTATTAATCCAAGAAATATAAAAATGAAGGTGAGATAATACTTTTACTATGTGTAATTAGCCAATTAAAAAAAAAAAAAGAAACTCCTTAGTGCTGATGAAAATACCTAGTGTTTATCTGTTAGCTCCGCTTGGAAACCAGGCTTCTTGTTAAGATCCCCTAAGTCTCAGCCAACCTTCTGCCTCCTAATTTTAAGTTTGTTCAGTGGTGTAACAAATTTGGTTTTCCAGATGGTTTTATACATAGCCATGGAAGGCAGAAATGAATTTATGATAACTAGATTGATCTATATGGCGATAATGCACCTCTAATTTTAAAGCACAATGAAATTTCAAATGTCCTTTCTTATATTCCCTATAAATAAGGAAAATGCTATAGATATAATCATGTTTCTGGCATATTCTGGATTTTATTATGTACTGAGAAGTAATTGGAAAATCTTTGGTCAGACCATGCATATTTTGTCTCAGTGTATGAGAAGACATAGCCATGTATCAATCCATCTTTTTCAGAATTTAGGTAAAGTGAGTCATGGTGAATTGATAACATATGATTGACCTGAAAGACTGAGCATTTTTTGACTTTTGGTGACCACTCTGCAAAACCCCACCTTGTTGGTCATTTGGCTTCTGTCTTGAGCATCCCATGAGTTGCGTGAAGTACATTTTCATCTTTGTAGATTTTAATGTGTTCAGTTGTGTTTGGAGGGTCAACTGAATGGTTGATATTTAGTATTATAGAGGCACATGGTTATTTCGAGTGTATTCTCAGTTCTATTTATTCATTCAAAAGAGAAAACCCCAGAGTTACTTATGATAGTGGAAATTGAAAACAATCTAACACACAACAGTAGGGTAAAGACTAGGTACATTAGGAGAATAATTCATTGGAATAGTATTCCATTATCAGTAATGTTATAAAAACTTTGTGACAGCAAAACATAAGCATATATAATGTTGAAAAAGGAAGCTATACAAGTTGTCCATATCATAAATACAATAGACTGTGCATCCTTCTTGAGTAAAGATCATGTGAGGGGAAGGGGGCTGATCCTGACCTTCTGTCTGGCTAAATATATGTGTTATCATTTCTGCTCTGCAGGAGTTACACCATGTTGGTGCAAGGCTCCCTGCAAGTGGTTCTGTTCTTAGAACTGCAAACGAAAATTCCCGTATACGTTCAATGTTCTTCTCAACAAAAGTTTCAGTCTTCTTGCCTTTATCCCCCACCCTGAGCTGAGAACAGAGCGATGGAGGCACAGAACCTAAGAGTCCTAGAGAATTTTTGACACTTTTCTTGTCCCTTCAAGAGAAACTCAGTATTTCTTCCTCAAAAGGTTTCCATGTCTGTGTTCCATCTGGTAGAAACTTTATGAATATAATATTCTTCTTTCCTACTATGTAGACTTTTAATGTAGGAAGTATTTGCCCACGCCTTCCCAAGTATTAAGTCTCATGGCTTAGCCTTCATGTTAAAAGTTCAGTAAAAGTACATTTCTTGCCAGAAAGAGGGGAAAAGAAATTGATGGTGGGATTATTTCAAAAACATTTTCCCCATTTCAAATTAATAACAACTAAAGTGAAAATAAATATTAATATATGTTGCAGGGAAATCAGTATTGCAAAAAAACTATCTGAACTGAGGTGTCCATGCCCACAGACATCCAAAGTAGCTGTAATTTAGTTGTGAGTCTTTAGTGCTTCTTCTGACTTCGTGTTCACAATCAATCGTCTGATTATGTACTAGATACCTTCTCAGTGTTGCCTCAACCTTTCTTTATGGTTACATCTTCCCTTCCTCAGACCTACAGTAGTCAACAACTAACACCATTTCTTACCCTCGGTGAAGTCTTGGTTAATGGCTTGATACCCTTCATTGCTTTCTGGTGCCTTCCTTCACCACATGAAAAGGGGTTGAACTATGTAGTGTGGTGAATGTGCCTTTCATGCTTTGCTGTTTCTATCCTAACTACCTGTAAAGGGAATCTCCCCATTTTTTCATGGTGAATCTCTGAAATGCAACATCCCATTATATCTTCTCCTTACTGGTGAGCCTCATTTCTTTTTAAGTGTCTGAAGTAGATCTTTTATTCATAAACTTTTGCTTTTTTTCTTTTCCTTTTACCATTCAATTACTTTTACTTTTTTTATGCATATCATTCTTTTTGAGTATATAATGTTCCTAGACTACATTTGTGCCAGGCATTCCACATGTTTAATATATTCTGTGGATAAAACATAAAAAGCTCTATATTTTTGTGTAAGAACTGTGAAATTAGAACATGCAAGCCTTTCTTGGTAAGACAAATGTGGATACCTGCATGTTTATCTTTTTGCCACATCTTGATTAAAAGGGAAGTCATAGATCAAGGCTATTACACAGGAAGAACAAAATCTCCTTGGTCTAACAAATGTATTACTTGGATAAATGAACTATTCCTTTAGAAAAATACTTTGAGCTGATGAAGAAATGGCATTTAAACCTAAATTAGTTAAATTTGATCTAAACAAATGAACTTGGCTACCCATCAAGACAAGAGTGGATATAAGTGTGAGAGAGAAGGCTAATCCCAGGGGACCATTGTGTTCCCAGAACTGAGACCGAGATTTCTTGCTTTAAGCAGAGACCCCTCTCCCCAACACACATATCCAAATAGATGGCAGTGGCCACCAATCAGTAAAATCCTCTGACTCTTGAGCAAAGACAAAAACAAAAAGCAAATCTTCCCCAGAGGAGAACACCACGGTAATCATTTTTGAATAATACTTCAAAGAATTAGAGTGCTTTTATTCCTGTTGTTGGATTTAACTCCCAAAGACAAAGATAGATCCTCATAATTTAAAGAGATATATTCAAAGACGCCTAGGTGGCTCAGTTGGTTAAGTGTCTATCTTTAGCTCAGGTCATGATCTCGTGGTCAATGGGTTCAAGCCCCATGTTGGGCTCTGGGATGTCATCTCAGAGTCTGGAGCCTGCTTCAGATTCTGTCTCCCTCTGTCTCTGCTCCTCTCCTGTTCATGCTTTTTCTCTCTCAAAAATAACCAAACATAAAAAAATTTAAAAAAGATAGATCCAATAAAATTTGAGCCTATCGATAACATCAAACTTTATTTTTTATGCAAATATTTGGTTTTCATTTAACTAATAGTTATATAAGAGTATGTGATAATACAAGAACTTTCATAGAATATTAAGTGGAAGAAAAACTTTGAGAGGCCAACTAGTAGTATTCTGAACACGTGAGTTTATCTCCATTCCCTCACACAATCCAAATCAATGCCAGCAATTTTTAAAGTCATAAAATCAAAAGACAAGGAATATGGAAAAGAAGAGAGCCAACAAGAGGTGATTAAAATAAAATTTTGAACTTTACACATATACATACAATGGAATATTACTTAGTAATCAAAAAGAATGAAATCTTGCCATTTGCAACAATGTAGATGGAATTTTTTTCCTTCTTTTTTTTAAAATTTAACACATGAATTTGCACTAAGTGTTTACCTTTTCAGAACCCCAATGTGAACAGAAAGGAGATGGTAAAAGCACATCTTGTTGACTTCAGTCAGCACAGATTTCTGGAAGACACAGGGAGGGCCAAAATTGCCAAACAAAAGCCCAACATTCTCTTTTCTATTTACAATTGAAAATGGATATTTGAATTTTTTGAAGTAGGAATTAGTGAGGGAAATAATAAATTTCCAAATTTTTTTCCAATTAAAGGCCAGGTTAACAAATACAATTTGCATGTAAATCAGCATTTACCTGACAATGCACTTCTGTTTTTTTAATAGTTTATTGTCAAATTGGTTTCCATACAACACTCAGTGCTCTTCCTCACAAGTGCCCTCCTCCATTATCACCACCTCCCTTCCCCCTCCCCCTTCCCCTTCAACTCTCGGTTTGTTTTCAATATTCAGTAGTCTCTCAGGTTTTGTGTCCCTCTCTCTCCCCAACTCTCTTTCCCTCTTCCCCTCCCCCTGGTCCTCCATTAGGTTTCTCCTGTTCTCCTGTTAGACCTATGAGTGCAAACATACGGTATCTGTCCTTCTCTACCTGACTTATTTCGCTTAGCATGACACCTTCGAGGTCCATCCACGTTGCTACAAATGGCCATATTTCATTCTTTCTCATTGCCATGTAATACTCCATTGTATGTATGTGTGTGTGTATGTGTGTGTGTATATATATATATCTCACATCTTCTTGATCCATTCATCAGGTGATGGACATTTAGGCTCTTTCCATAATTTGGCTATTGTTGAAAGTGCCACGATGAACATTGGGGTACATGTGCTCCTATGCATCAGCACTTCTGTATCCCTTGAGTAAATCCCTAGCACTGCTATTGCCGGGTTATAGGGGAGTTCTACTGATAGTTTTTTGAGGAACCTCCACACTGTTTTCCAGAGTGGCTGCACCAGTTTACATTCCCACCAACAGTGTAGGAGGGTGCCCGTCTCTCCACACCCTCGCCAGTGTCTATAGTCTCTTGATTTGTTCATCTTAGCCACTCTGACTGGTGTGAGGTGGTATCTCAGTGTGTTTTGATTTGTATTTCCCTGATGATGAGTGATGCTGAGAATCATTTCATGTGCCTGTAGGCCATCTGGATGTCCTCTTTGGAGAAGTGTCTGTTTATGTCTTCTGCCCATTTCTTCACTGGGTTATTTGTTTTGTGGGTGTGGAGTTCGGTGAGTTCCTTGT
>NC_043704.1:75299333-75303027 GCF_006229205.1 Suricata suricatta
TGGGCACCCATTCATGACAAACAAACAAAACAAAACAAAAAACCCCCCTCTCATCAAACTAGAAACATAAAGAACTTTCTCATAGTGATAAAGAGCATCTACCAAAATCTCTATAGTTCACCTCAAAATGAATGGTTAAATATTGAATGCTTTCCTACTAAAATTATGAACAAGGCAAGGATGTCCAATTTCACTAGTGTTATTCCATATTGTTCTGGAGATATTTTTCAAAATAAAAAGATAAGGGAATAAAAATATAATTTATAATGTTGAAACATGTATTCATTCTATGTATTCTACCCTGAGGCAAATGCTATATATAAAACTCTCAATACCAAGAGACACATACAGATGCATTTAGACCACATTGTTTAGAGGAGCAAAAGTCTGTTAACAATCCAATGTAGTGGATAAATACATTTTAATAATTAACACAATAGAATACTATAGAGCCATGAAATGTATGTTAACAGGGATAGATTTTAGAAACAGATTTTTTGAGTAAAACAGCAAACTACAGATTAGATGCAATATACACTAAATACATGTGATAGTATACCAGATTTTGACACATTCTCTGTAGGGATCAGATTTTTAGTAACCTCCTAATTACCCCAACTACTACTACTAAACCCCAACATTATTTATCTCTAGTGCATAGATATCTAGGGACCTACTAATCATTACAACTGTAGCTTTTTACATGATAATGCCCTACTCAGTAGTCATAATGACACCAAATAAATTTTAAGTATTGTAGGCTGATTTCAGTTCTCATGGTTTGGCCATGAGGCTTTTAAATGTTCTTGTTTTCAACCACAATGCATACTGTGCTATCAAACTGGTGCTTCCATTCTCTCAACTTTCCCCCCAAAAGCTGAGGTTATTATCTTTAAACCTCATTTCTGGACACAATGACATAATACAAAGAAGGTTGTTAGAAAGTCAAGAGACTCGGATTGTATTTCTGGTCATTCTCTCTATACACCTACTGTGTAATCATGAGAAATTATCTAAATGTTTATCACTGAGCACTATCAGTGTGGAGATGATCATGTTTGCAGTTAGGGCAATGAAACATAACAAAAAAGATTTCTTGGGGCACATGGGTGGCTCAGTTGGTTAACTGGCCAACTTCAGCTCAGGTCATGAACTCACGGTTTGTGAGTTCCAGCCCTGCGTTGGGTTCTGTGTTGATCACTTAAAGCCTGGAGCCTACTTCAGTTTCTGTCTCTCTCTCTCTCTGCCCCTTCCCTGCTCATGCTCTGTCTCTTTCTGTCTCCCAAAAATAAATAAATGTTAAAAAAATTAAAAAAAGATTTCTGGTCCTTGAGTAATATATAGCTCCAAAGAGATGAAGGAAGATACACTAGTTGTGACCACACAGAGAAAAGTACAGTACCCATTAAGAGCAAAACACAGATAATTCTATGGGGCTTTCAATGATGAAGCAATCACGTTCCATTCTATTAGTGGGGACTAGGAAATGCGTCATGATTGAGGTGGTATTGGAAGTGGGGGTAGGAAACAGGAGTTGACAATTGTTAGAAATGTATTCCATATAGAGGAAAGTTACAGAACTGTGTTGAACACCCATGACAAGCTCTAACCAAAAGAAATGTATTGGATAAGAGTTCTAGAGGCTAAAGGAAATACGGGATTATTATGGAATTTGCTAGTTTTACTCTAAATCACTCTACATAAGAATATTGGATGTGGTAGCCAAATGATCTGTTCACTGTTACAAATTGAGAAGGGACCATGCCCAGGCTGGTAATTAGATGTTTAATTCACGGAACTGTATTATATTGACTTTTCTTTATATTCTAATTCTAGGAGCTAATTTTTCTTTATATGCTAAGTAAATGAACCTTGACTACTATGAAGGGTCAAGCATCTTTTCTACTCAGTTTTGTTTATTTGGGTGAGCATAAAATGAGTTCCTGATCACATTGTATTCATTACAATTATATAGTCATTTCATCAAAAGTTAAGATGTCAATCTATTCGGTATCTTGTGTTGAGTTTTACCTGTGTTCCATGTTGAGTTTTATTTGGTGTCCTGTGTTGAGTTTTCTCTGTATTGACTATTGCTTGTGGTTTCCAGAACTCACTTTGTGATTAAAATTGGATATATCACTCTTCACTTTTTGCTCTTTTATAGGTTCCCACATGCTTATCTCTGTGTAGCGGGCAGTCTAATATGGCATATATTGTGGTGTCATGCTTTTTCTTTGAGAGCCTCAGAGAATAAGGAGACTGCTATAGAGTGACACTAAGGTTAATCATTTTATAGAATTAAGTACTACTTCCTTTCTCACCTGATATGCTTTTATTGACAGAATGAGTATTTCAATGTAGTAGAAAAATCACAGGATTTTTCAATTAAAAGATCTGGGTTTGGGGGTTGGTTTTGTCTGAGGTGCACTTGAATTTCTTCATCTTGTAAGCTGGCGTATCAGTTAGGGTCCAGTGAAGAGGAAAACCACACAGGAATTTGAAAAGGTAAAGTTTAAGATAAGAATTATTAGGTATAACATGGATTGAAATGATGAGGAATTGTCTAATAAGACATAAAGAGAGTTCTATAGAATATAGGAGTAGCATATATAAGGAGCAGCTGCTATCTGTAGGGCCAAGGAAGCGTGCTAAGGAAGAGCCCCCCACCTCCACCCTAGGCTGAGATCCAGACAGACCCCTTTGGAGGAGGCAAAGCCATAGCTCATTGGATGATAGAAAGGTCAATGCAGTACCTCACCATTTGGACTTGCTAAAAGCCTGCTTCCTGGGATACTTGGAGGGCAATACACATGGAATTGCCGGACCTCAGGACCTGCTGCACAGCTGCTTAATCTTGGGCATTGCTAAGCCCCAGGTACCATAGAACTAGGAGCTAGAGAAGACCTCCGCTGTGGGAATGAGGCGTTGGAGTAACTGCATTCCCCAGAAGTGTAAGGCCAGAGAAAGCATAGGTATGGTAGGAACTGTACCCTGGAAGGTGCACAGAGAGTTGGGCTGCCCAGAGCTTGCTGGCCTGCAGGGTGGTGTAAGGCCTGGGATGCATGGTATTCACATTGGCAGATCCATGCCAAGATGGCCACTGGGATGGGGATGGGACCATTTGCTCACATTCTGGGCATATGACTCGGGCCAAACACCACTGGATTCCCCTCACATACTAGCTGCTGGCTTCTGTGCATTGACAATAAGAAGAAGATCAATCTAGCATAGTAGTGCACTAGAAAGCAGGAAGAAAAACACCTTTCTCCAGTGCCCTCTACTGACAAAGCTTAATATTATGCTTGCTGTAAAGGAAGGAGCCTGAAAAAGTTCAAGTCCATTATCACAGCACAGATAATGAAGAATGGATTTGAGCTGAGGCACAATAAATTGATAACATGCACAGATGAAGATGTATCCCCCCCAAACGTCAAGATTATTGAATTAGATTTGAATTTAGAAGCATGTTGTGAACTCTCAAATAGGTACAAAAATTCACTGTTGGCTACTGCTATAATTTTCTGTGATTAAACATGGTATTGACATAAATTTACAGTGTCAGAGTTAGATAGGCGGGTTGCATTTCAGCAAATCTGTCATTCTGGCTTGTAGGGGATTTATTTCAGGATTATATTTAAGCATTGTTGTACCTGAAACTAAACTTATTTGAGCCTCCTAAGCTAGAATGCACTGT
>NC_043704.1:75303127-75347868 GCF_006229205.1 Suricata suricatta
GAATTGAACTAAGATTCAAAAACTTCTTAAATGATTATTTTTGATGGAGAAAGAGAAAGAATGTGAATGGGGGAGGGGCAGGGAGATAGACTCTGAAGCAGACTCCAGGCTGTCAGCACAGAGTCCAATGCAGGGCTTGAACCCAAGAACCGTGAGATCATGACATGAGTCGAAGTCAGATGCTCAACCGACTGAGCCACCCAGGCGCCCTGAACCAAGATTCAAATCACGGTTTTTCTTGTTCCTGAACCTGTGCATATAGCTGAGAAGCAAAGTATAGAACCTCCAGAGACCGGCATAGTGTCAAGGTGCTGTAACTTGGGTAAAATGCATATTTACTTTGGACTGTTAATGTCTGTGTGTGGATGGCCATTCTGGTATGTATGGTGACTTCCACTCCACCACCACCACTGCCTTTTTTATAGGTGGATGTTTCCTTTTGTATTTGGGTGTTCCTCACTAACACATGAATTTGGCGCTAGAGGTAAAGAACAGATAAGCAGAAATTGATTTAGAACCAGTCATCCACCCCTAACATCAGAAAATGCTGTAGTTACTTATATTTTTAAATTTGTTTTTTGAGAGAGAGACAGAGCATGAGCTGGGGAAGGGCAGAGAGAGAGGGAGACACAGACTGAAGCAGGCTCCAGGCTCTGTGCTGGACATGGGGCTTGAACTTGTGAACTTTGAGATAATAACCTCAGCTCTGAGATTATGACGCTTAACCAACTAAGCCACCCAGAAGCCCCAGAAACTGCTTTATTTACCCAATGCAAAATAACTGGATGAGGCACATTCAGGAAAAAACAACTTGCCTTCCACAATGTTTGTAGATGTCTACAACCCTTTCACTAAGATGTGTTTTAGGCTGAATAAAATGTAGATAATCATAGGAACTTACTTGTGATAGTCACAACCTGGAAATACACCATGTGTTCATCAACCTGGAATAGGTAAACATGGTGTGGTATATTTATATAAAACCTACTTTATGGGGTGCTTGGGTGACTCAATTAAATGTCCAACTCTTGGTTTCGGCTCAGATCATGATCTCACTGTTTGTGGGTTTGAGCCCCGCATTGGGCTCTGCGCTGACAGTGTGGAGCCTGCTTGGAATTTTCTCTCTGCCCATCTCTCTGTTTCTCCCCCACTCACATGTGTATGCCCCTGCTCTCAGAATAAATAGACTTAAAAAATACTTTAAAGTAGTGAAAAATTAATGCAGCACAGCTATATACAACAGTATGGATGAATCTTGTAGATGTAATATTGAGCCAAAGAAGTTAGCAATAAAGTCTATGAAGTTCAGAAACAGGCAAAAGTCATTTATGGTGCTGTAAGTCAGAAAAATACCTTTGGAGGGTATTGCCTATAAAAGGACATCTGGGAGGCTTTTGGGTGCTGTTAATACTAAGTACTTGTTCTGAGTAGTAATTATGTGGGAGTAGACATTTGCAAATTTCATAGAGCAGAGGGGATAAGATTTATGCATGTGACTATATCATGTTTCAATAAAGCTATAAAATAATTTTTTAGAAATAGTAAGTAAAAAATAATATAGTAATTTGATTGAATATTAAATAGCCATTGAATGAAGCTTATGAAAGTTTTTAAATAATAAGAAAAAAGTTCTTAGTTTACAATGTTGAGTAGAAACAAACTCCTGTCCAAGCTGGACTGCATCACATTACCCCCACTGTGTAAAACAGATGTCTAGAAAATGGCTAGGAAAAAAATCTAATAGCAGTACTGTAGAAATGTGTTATTTTTCTTTTTTCTACTTCATTACATTTTTCAAATTGCCTGCAATAAATGTATAAATGTTTTTAATAATCAACTGTAATAGTTATTGAGAAAAATGAATATTTGGAGGAACCTCTTAATCTTAAAGACCCCCCCCCCCTGTTTTCTTATTACCTAGACAAAAAACAAAACAATTTGTCCGCATGCTTAAGAGCTCTGGAAAATGGCTCCAACCCTGACTTTCTAGCCTGAATTTCCCCTGCTGCCCCAAGCCTTCTCTATGCTGTGGCCACATTAGGCTTCATCATTTTGTTTATTGATTCAACAAGTGGTTTAAGCATCCATTTGCCAAGCTGTGTAGGTTTAAAGCAACAGGTAAGAAATGCAATGATTTCTGTTCTCTTGGTTCCCATTTTCTCTCCTGGGGAAGGCAAAACATAAACAGTTGTCCTGAAGGTTGGTTAGGTTGAAGACGGGAGAAATCCAGAGTGTTACAAAAGAATATATAGCAAGAAGAGCACCTCTGGGACAGGATTATTGCTGGAAAAACAGTTTTGGTTAACCAAAGATGGCAAAGATAAGTAGAAGTGTGCCAGTTGTGAAAAGGTAGGACATGTGATGGTGGAGAGTGGGAACAGTGGATTGTGAATCTCAAGAAGACTGAGGAATTGTTGAGGAATGATGGAAGGAAGTACTAGAAGGATGAGCGGGCAGGAGTCGGAGTTGGGCGTTTGAGTTGAGGATTCAGAGGTGGTATAGGCCCGAATATGACATGGAAGTGGGTTGCTTGGGGGTGTGTGTGCAGGGAGAGATCATTGAAGGTGAGGACGCCCGTCATCTGAAAGCTGGTGTTGGATGGGTTATATGTGTGGGTGCTGACCTCACTAGAAAGAAAGTGGGGGTAGGTAGAAAGGAAGGAATGGTTCTGCTTATTGGCTGCTGTTTGCGCTGTGTCCTGTCTTATCTCCCTAGACTCTGCATCCTTTTAGGCCTTCATAGGACTTGACCGACTCTATCAGACCATCCCTGAATTACCCAATGAGATACATGCCTCCTTCCTTTGATTCCATAGCACCTAATGGCTCATTACATGAGTTGGTGCCCGCTCTGCATTTGCTGAATTTACTATTTCTTTGAGGCCTCACTATTAGAAACAGACATGTTGAACCAAATGAACTCTGTGTTTAACATGGAACTATTGTTATGTTCCAGTAGTTCAGGCCCGACTGATCTGCCTATTCTGAAAGCAGTTTTGTCTAGACGGTAACAAGCCGTGGTTTTCATTTTGTATAAAGCAAAAGAGTTGAGAAAAAGTTTCCACACGTGTGTGCCAAAAAGGCCAAACTATGGCTCTTTAAGTAGTCACTTAATGTTTATACTTCTGTTCAGTGTCTGGCTATGGTCTCGCTTTTCTGTAGATAAGCCTGCAATATCAAATGAGTTGCACGGATTCCAGACAGATGCCTCCAATGTCTGGAATCAAGACAAATTATATCACTTGGCTGTCACAAAGAATGCCTCTTCTGATGTTATGGAGCGATTTGTTTAATGACACAATTGCTAGGCTGGGGAACAGATGCCTGTCTCCATTGTCGCTCAGGATTCCTGGGGCACTGCAGAGAGCCGAGCCGTTGCAACATGATTGGTGTGTCTGGGTAACTGCAGTGTCAGTGCCTGAGTGGGCAGGAGGGGACCGGCTCTGTTCCGCTGAGGGTAATTCATCTGCTGCTTTTAAGATGGGTAGGAGGCTGCTTCCTAGTGACCCTGCTGTCAATCTTCCTGCTTGGCTAATTGTTCTTAGCCAGAGGATTCCAAGCTTGGGATGAACTCTTTAGATCTTGTCATATGCAATATGCTGATGCAGGTCATGTTGTGGGGTCCCCTAAAGAGATGAGTGGGTTCCTCCTCACCTTCTGGGGTGGCTCAGGGAAAACACAGATCTCTGACAAGCTAGGGTGTGAAGGTGGAATAAAATGACTCCTTTATGGGGCTCCTGGGTGACTCAGTCAGTTGTGCATCCAACTTGGGTTCAGATCATGATCTCATGGATCATGAGTTTGAGCTCCGTGTCAGGCTCTGTGCAGACAGCTCAGAGCCTGGAGCCTGCTTCAGATTCTGTCTCTCTCTCTCAAAAATAAATAATCATGAAAATTAAAAAAAAATTTTTAATGACTCCTTTACAACATGTATAAGGATGTTACTGGACCTCAGCGGAGAAAGCATCTGTTTAAATTTCCTCAGACATTGGAGAGCTTCCTGGACTGTTCCCGGAAGTTGGGCTGTGAAAAACTACTAATAGTCTAATATGCAGGAACAAGGGCAGATCACTTCTTAAATTACTTAACTTCTGGATCAAATGCAGAGAGTGTTGGGGGAATTTATATTTTAATTTTATTTTTTCAAATATAATTAACATACAGTGTTATATTAGTCTCAGGGGTACAATTTAATGGTCCAGTTCTGTACATTTTTCAGCACTCATCAAGAGAAGTGTACTCTTAAACCCCTTATCTATTTTTCCCATCGCCCCACTTACCTTGCCCTTTGGCAACCACCAGTTCCCTATATTTAAGAGTTTGATTTTTGTTGGTCTCTTTTTTCCTAGTTGTTCAATTGTTTTATTTCTTAAATTTTACATGCGACTGAAATCCTATGGTATTTGTCTTTCTCTGGCTGACTTACCTCACTTAATATCATACCAACAAGGTCCATCCGTGTCGTTGCAAATCGCAAGATCTCATTTTTGTTATGGCTGAGTCATATACCATAGATCAAGGGAACAGAATAGAGTCCAGAAATAAATCCACACTTCTATTGTCAATTAATCTACAACCAAAGAGACAAGAATATACAATGGGAAAAACGACTGTCTCTTCAACCAATGGTGCTGGGAAAACTGGAGAGCCTCAATGAAAAGAATGTAACTGGACCACTTTCTCGCACCATACACAGAAACAAACACAAAATGAATTAAAGACCTAAATGGGAGACCTGAAGCCATGAAATTCCCAGTAGAAAACATAGGCAGTGCTTTCTTTGACATGGGGCCGTAGCAACATTTTTCTAGATATGTGCCCTCTGGAGAGGGAAACAAAAGCAGAATTAAACAATTGGGGTCTTTCCCTGGAGGACACAGTATGCAGGAGAATCCACTGGAGTCTGACTGGAAGTGCCCGTTCCCAGGTTCCAGCCCCAAAGATTCTGATTTAATTTGCATGGAGTTAGGCTCTAGAAACATGCACTTAAAAAAAATTATAGGTTATTTCAATGTAAATGGTCCATAAGCCATTCCTTTCACAATTGCCTGTGTTAAATATGAAAAGGTGACTGGTTTTTGTAAAATGGATGATAGGTCCAAGGAAAGGAGAGATTTCCCGAGGGAGGATTTAATGGAAGAGCAGTAATTAGTCTCTACGTTAAAGCATGGGTGGAATTTACTGCTCAGATACTATGTAAATTTTAGTTTGAATGTGATCTGCATAATTAGTGCTCCTTTTTCTTTGACTTTCTGACTGCTCCAAATGTTTTCTTTAAAGAAGGGAAGCTAGGATTGTCCTTCACCTTAAATTTTACCCGCGGACAGATTCATTGTGCAGATATTTCTGCGGCTACTCAGAGAATACCTAGGACAGAGAATTCATAAATTCAGGATTTGCTTCAGTGACTGGAAGGTGTTCACAGCATTTTAAAATACAGTCCTCTTAAACGTGTTTTGAGAGCTAAACTGAAAACCTGGACCAGCCTGCAGAGTGAAGCATTTTCCACTGAGTCCACAAGGTGGCACTCTCCTACCATTCCTGGCCTCCCGTGCCTGGCAAGCCCGGCCCAGCGATGGTGTGTCCAAAAGCAGAATCTGGGGTGATCTTGTCACCATTATGGAACAGGCTTGTTTGAATTGCTCTCAGAACATGAGGAATGACAGTATACTTTGCTCTTTTTTTGCTTGTTCCAGTCTTGTCTAAATGCTGAAGGTCACATTATCCAGTTCCAGGAACAATGTTAGGATCAATTTTGAACACAAAAACAGGCTGACACAAAGCCAAGAGGAAAAAAAGATAAAAGAAAAAGAAAATAAGACCAAAAAAAAAAAAAAAGAAATAAGGTATCTGAGTAAAAACCTATAATCCTAATAAACACATGAATGAGAAACATCGGGAGGTAAGAGTTGAGAAGGAAGTGTGGCAGATGGTGAGTTCAGGTTCAAAGACATTGAATCACGTATCTCTTGCTCCTTTTCCAAGGTCAACTCTCAAGGTCAGACCGAACAACATAGGAGGGGACGTGGACTGTGGCATGCTGGTCCAAGTTCTAGGGTTTAGCTAAAGAACTCGATGCAGTCAGATTGACAGTCATTTTTCTATTTTCCCTCACAATCGGCTCGTTAAAGTTCATGCAAAAATATCTGTGATCTAGTAAAATCTTATTGCTTTAAAAGACACTACAGGGACTTCTTGGGACTCCAAGAATCTCTGGTCCCTGAATTTAAGGATGGATCTGTGAGTCCCCGGATGAGCCTGTTGCCTGGCCTTGTGCCAGCATTACATTCCTTCAGTACCAGTGCTTATCAGCAATTATATGTGAACCCTCTCATTGCTACCTGCTCCGCTTGCTGATCTCCTAATTCCCATAAGTGACAGAGCCTTGCACGGACATCATAGAGCAGCACCTACCATGAGAGGGGGAGTTTTCATCCAGACTTATTTTGTGTGAAGCAAACACCTTCAACATGAGCAGGAAGGTTAAAGCAAAGTCCACACCAAAAGGTAGCTTATACTGAGCTAGAAACGGCATTTAAAACAATTTTTGTTTCCTAAGCTGACAAAGAATATTGAGATGAATTTTGAACTCAGGTCCTAAGTGAAATGTTATTTGAAGCATTAAGCCAAAATAAAATTAGTAGCTGCACATCTTAAAGGAGATTGCTGATTATGTTGCAACCTGCTTTTTAAAATCTTCAGTAACTTGCAGGATAAAGTTACTTAGCTAAGCCTTCAAGACTCACCATCAACATTTCCAGACCTATTCTGCACTGCTGTACTGCAATGGTTCGAGTTATTTATCTTTGTATAAAATATATATCTTATGTATCTACTTTTTTTGGAAGAGTTTTATATACAAGAAACAAAGAATATCCCATTCTGACCATGACTGTGGATTTAAAGGCTACTGTGATAGAGCTGCAGAGAGCAATGAGAGCCTCAGTTAAGGTTAGTCCTGAGTAACTATAATGCTTACAGATGTTACAAAGAAGATAGAAGTTATTGCAAATGTCTGGATTTCTCTGTAATAAGTCTCCTCTAAAATCCAGTCTTCCACATCCCCACAGGTGAGGGAATCAAGAGCAAAAATAAATACTTGGGACTTCATCAAGGTAAAAAGCTTCTGCACTGCAAAGGAAATAATCAAGAAAACTAATAGGCAACCAACAGAATGGGAAATGATAGTTGCAAATGACATATGGGATAAAGGGCTAGTATCCAAAATCTACAAGGAACTCACCAAACTCCACACCTGAAAAATGAATAACCCAGTGAAGAAATGCTCAGCATCACTCATCATCAGGGAAATACAAATCAAAACCACACTGAGATACCACCTCACACCAGTCAGAGAGGCTAAGATGAACAAATCAAGAGACGATAGATGTTGGCAGGAGTGTGGAGAGATGGGCACCCTCCTATATTGTTGGTGGGAATGTAGACTGGTGCAGCCGCTCTGGAAAACAGTGTGGAGGTTTCTCAAAAAAACTATCCATAGAACTCCCCTATAACCCGGCAATAGCACTGCTGAGGATCTACCCAAGGGATACAGAAGTGCTGATGCATAGGGGCACATGTACCCCAATGTTCATAGCAGCACTGTCAACAATAGCCAAATCATGGAAAGAGCCTAAATGTCCATCACCTGATGGATCAAGAAGATGTGGGTATATATACACAATGGAGTATTACATGGCAATGAGAAAGAATGAAATATGGCCATTTGTAGCAACGTGGATGGGCCTCGAGGGTGTCATGCTAAGTGAAACAAGTCAGGCAGAGAAGGACAGATACCCTACGTTTGTACTCATAGGTCTAACAGGAGAAACTTAACAGAGAACCATGAGGAAGGAAAGGGGAAAAAGAGTTAGGGAGAGGGAGGGAGGCAAATCATGAAAGACTTTTGAATACTGGAAATTAACTGAGGGCTGAAGAGGGAGGGGGAAAGGGGAAGGGGAGTTGATGGTCATGGAGGAGGGCACTTGTGGGGAAGAGCACTTGGTGTTATAGGAAACCAACTTGACAATAAACTGTAAATAAAAAAATAAAGAAAATAAGAGAAAAAAAGGAAAAAATATTTCTTCCCAAATGAAAGTCATTCTTTCAGCTGAATGATAGACCATGTGACTTCTGTTTTTCTATCTGGTAGGATTTAGAGGTTCTTTACATAGGGCTAATCTTGATTACCAGGCAGCGTTATTTTGGCACCATTCAATGATACACTAATTGTGACCTATGTGAAATACAGTATATTGAAATGAGGCTTCTAAAATGTATGTACAATTAATGGGGTTAAGGCGATTCAGCAGGAAAGGCTATGTTTTATTGTCTTTCTCAGGAAAAGTAAGTTGTATTGAGTTAATGGGACCTAGGGAATAGAATTTTATACAACAGGGGAGCTTTGAACTACGAATGGGGAAATTCTGTAATGGTTGGAGTTGTTTCTGGAAGCCCAGGGCATTCTTTGTGAGGTAATTGGTACCTGCCCATCGTTGCCTTACAAGGTTCTGGCTTTAGAATCGCTGAGGACTCACTTGTTAAAGAACTGCATCTCCAAATGTAGAATTTCTCTTGCTGTCCCTTGCACAAGGACACAAAGAAAGTAACAGAGCAGATCTGAGGGAGGACTGTGCATGCAGCCATTTGCCATTTGCAGAGGTCATTTCACACTGGTAATGAACAGTGCTCTTAGACTATCGTCCTACTCTTTACTCTCAAAGGAATAGGGAGTTTTCTTTCTGTGGCTCCCTGGCTCTGGGGCTATGACAACAAGGTGCCAGAAAAAATGTGCAGCATCACTGGGAGAGGTTTGGTAGGGGAGGGAACCAAGGTACAGAAGGGAGAGACTCACCTAGGATCAGAGAGTGAATCAGTGGATGAACCTGGGGTTAGGATTCCAGTTTCTGGATTACATGACTAATCCCCTTTCTACTCACTCTATCCCCCATTAGCTTCACTCATTCATTCATGCCTTTATTTATTTAATATCTACTTAAAAATAAAGCTGGTATAACTTCTCTGACAAGTTCTTTTTTTAATGTTTATTTTTATTTTTGAAAGAGAGAGAGTGAGAATGGAATGGGGGGCTGAGAGACAGAGAGTGGAACAGAGGATATGAAGCAGCCCTGTGCGGACAGTAGTGAGCCTGACATGGGCCTTGAACCCAAGACATGTGAGATCATGACCTGAGCTGAAGTCAGATGCTCAATTAACTGAGCTACCCAGGTGCCCCCTCTGACAGGTTATTATTCATTAAGGTATAGGATCCCACTGAGCTAAATCTTCAGAGATTAATAATTGAGGCAGGGAAGTGAACTAATTTGCATAGCTAGTTAAGTAGTAATACTGGCATTAGAATTTAACTTCCCAAACACATTTTCTTTTGCCTTATACCATTATATCCTTACCAATCCCCAAAACACTGTCAGGATTGGGAAATGTATGATATTTATTGTACCTGGACTCAGGTACGTTATCCCAGAGCATTTTCTACAATGTGTTAGGTAGGTATGATGTGGTTACTACCATCAGTGAGCTTGCATTTAACTTGGAGAGAAATGCTATATACATTAAATAAAACTGTAAGTTTTATCAAATCATCAAATTAGTGTATAATATTTTATGGGACAGAGAAATGTTACCACCCTCACAATGGGTGCTCATAGGGGTTGATAAGTTAGGTGGTGAAGCTGGTGAGTAAGGCATCATTTGGTTTTATTTTCAATTTGTTGAGTGATTAACGTGTATTAAAAGGGTAAATAGAGTTAGATTTTCAAATGTGGCAGATGTTTGAAATCCTCTTACCATCTGCAAAACGGAAGATTTAAAGAGGTACTGCCCTGTATCTTTGTGCTCCCTTTCTTTTTAAGATACAGTGATTCCAGAAGAAAAAAACAATTGAAAGATGCTTAAAAACTAGGTAAGAGAAGAGAGTTAGTGAAAGAAAATCTTGAAGCTCAATAAAAATTCAAACTTGTGGTCTTATTCCCCCTGGTGTCTTTTGGCAGCATTACCTTGTTCAGTGAGTGGTATTCAGACTGACCTTCTATTCTAGAAACCTAGAGATCACTGTTGACTCATTCTGTAACTCCCACCCCGAACCACGTCTGCCTAATCAGTAATCACTACACTGTTGCTCCTTTAATCTTATTTCTTTCACCTAGACTGCTGCAAAATACTCCCAAACAGTCCACCTTGGGACCAAATGCCCCCTTCACCTGATATTTTCCATGACTGCAGTCACAGTGACTTTTCAAAATGCGTTTTTTTCCACTTTATCTCATCAACTCTTTAAAATCTTTCAGTAGGTATCCTATTGCTCTTATGACAAAGACCATTTTTTTTTCAGTATCAAGAAGTTTCTTCTTATTCTTTATACTCCCACACCACAAAATCTTCTTACATACTGTTCCCTTGTTTGAAAAAGAGTTTACTTAGTTACTGTTATTCTCAGCCCTTGAACTTCTGGTCAACATTTACTTCTTCAGCAAAGATTTCCCTGACAGTCCTCTGCTTGTATTACACTTGTATAAACTGTGTGCCTTTCCTTCTTTGCAGATGCAATTTCACATTTAATTTGTATGATTATTTGATTCCCATCTGGCTCTTCCAGCACTAGACTCTGAGCTCAGTTGTAGGAAGAACCAGATCTGGTTTTGCTCACTTATGTATCCCCATGCCTAACACAATGCTCAAAACATATGAGGAAATCCCTATATATTTATTGAGTGAATGATCCGAGAACATGGGAATATTCTGATTCTACAAAGGAAAGACTAAAGAGTGGCTTAACAGGGATCTTCAGGGGAAGCTGTATTACACTGAGAAAAGTTTGATGTTCCTTTTAGGTCCCCTGAGAACGGGTAAAAGTTCTACATTGTACAGGACATAAATACTGAAATGAATTATCAGTGGAGGCTTTAAAATCCATTAAAGAATACTGTGGTAGAAGAATGTGTATTAACAGAAGGGAATAAAGGCTGGATCAGTGGACTGAAGGGGCTGCTGTAAGTCAACAAAATTTCAATTGCAATAAAAACCTTCAGGTAACTTTACATTTTTGCTTGAATCTTAGACCTAACATCTGAATCTGATTGCCCTCATCCATAAGAAGGTGATAAAGGCGGGGGTGCCTGGGTGGCTCAGTTGGCTGAGCATCTGACTTCGGCTCAGGTCATGACCAGGTTTGTGAGTCTGAGCACTGCATAGGGAGGGCTTGCTGCTTTCAGCACAGAGCCCACTGCATATCCTCCGTCCCCCTCTCTCTCTGCCCCTCCCTTGCTTGTGCTTCCTATCAGAAAAATAAACATTAAAAAACACTTAAGAAAAGAAGGTGATAAAGGCAAATAATCTTGTGTTGGTTATCTGTGTGTTGGTGGTTCTGGAAGACCCACTGCAAAGAACATCCACACATATGACTAGACCTGCATAGTTCACAGTGCAGGTGAGGACAAAATGGCCCAGGACAGTTGCCCACACTTTATGACACCCAGGCCCACACTCTTTTGTTTTAGCTCAGTTCTATGGAGGCGTTTCTCTCCAGCCCAAAATTCCATTCTTCTGAAACTGGAGGGCTTTATAAAGCCAGAGAGGCCTGGGTGTCCCCGGAGCTCCGAAATGCAGCTGATGCGCACGGGCTTCCTTAGTAATACTGCAAACGCCACTGTGATGACGTACTGGTCAAGCATGAGGTTCTTTTGCTGGAATTCTGATCAATCCTGTTTGTCATGAATGTTTTCCTCTTTAGTGACATCTACCTGATTATTGCAATAACGCTGTGCCTTCTCTGGATGCTCTCCTCTGGCTATTACCCGTCTAGGCTGGAGCTGGAGACTTCTTAATGCGTGAACTGACTGCACTGGCATCAGGAAATAAAAAAAGACCAGGAATCCCTGGTTCCTCGTGACTGATAAGGGCAGCCAAATCTGTTCTCCTGTTTTCCTGAGGATGGCTTCTTCGAGATTGGCTGCAAAGGTTTCAGGAAAGCTTAAACCTTTTTTGTAGCAGTTTTTACCTCCCCCCCCAAATCAATTTAACAAGTGATCCTTGCAAGCCTTAGCTGGCAGATATGCAGATGACAGGGCATACTCATTGTCCTCGGTCATTTTAACATCTGGAAGAGACGTGCAATTAGAAGGTCATGAAATGTCATTATAATGTCAGAGTAATGAAGAAAGTACACAGTTGAGAATCATATCTAGTTAGAATCACAGATAGTTTCAAAGTACATTTGAGATTTTTTAAAAAGAATACAGGCGCCCACTCTTCGTCTCGGCTCGGGTCATGATCCCACAGCTCGTGAGTCTGAGCCCTACATCGTGCCTGCTGCTGTCAGTGTGCAGCCTGCTTGGGATTCTGTCTCTCCCTCTCTTTATCTCTGCCCCTTCCCCACTCATGTGTGCACTCTCAAAAATAAGTACGCATTAAGAAAAATAAATAAAAATAAAAAAATAAAAGAATGGGGGAGCTCATGAAGGGGAAAGATGAATAAAATAGCATCCTCCAGTTTTAGGTACCTGAGAAATAACTGGACAGTATGTTCAAAAGGCAATTGGAAATGAGAGACTCAAACTCAGGATACTTGTAGGAGCTTGAGAAAAACAGGTTCATCACTACAGAAAATATTGTTCCAGTTAATTGAGGTGATATAACTGCCAAAGAAGAATAGAATTCAGAGAATACATTTATTCAGGGACAATGGAAAGAAGGAGAGACAGACAATGGCACTGAACGAGGGAGTGGCAAAGAGTAAGGGAGAGTACCTGAAGCTTGAGGAAGCTGGCGATTTTAAGTAGAAGGGTTTTTTTAAATGTTTGTTTTTGAGAGAAAGAGAGGGGGGGAGAGGCAAATAGAGAGGGGGATAGAGAACCCCAAACAGGCTCTGCGCTGTCAGCACAGAACCCGACACTGGGCTGAGACTCACACACCTGTGAAATCATGACCTGAGCCAAAATCAGGAGTCAGACGCTCAACTGACTGAGCCACCCAGGCACCCCAAGTAGAGAGGTTTTATTCAGCAGTGTTTCCAGATGATGGGAGACTGAAGAAATAAGTCAATTTGGAATGGAAGTTACTAGCAAATATTCTCCCACGCTTTTTTTTTTTTTTTTATATATAAATTCCACTGGCTTTTTGTTTTTTAGAACTGGCCAACGGGCAATGCTGCTACCCAACTTGTTCTTTATACAGGAAGCAATTTTCTCTTTAATTGCCTTATATTTCACAGATGCCTTTTAATACCAACACTACTTTTCTACTTTCCTAATGCTCTTGCTCCTGGGATGGTCAGGGTTTCATTGTCATCCTTGCAGCCCTGCTGGCTTCTCTCTCCAGGCACTAGCCTCCTTATTAGCTGCTCATTCCTCCTCCTTCCTCCAGAGAGTTCTTCCTCCTCCCTCTGCTTATCTATGACCCTTTCTCCAGCATCTCATACTCCAAGGTACTTTTAATGAATCTAAGACACACACTGCAAAGATGCAATTCAGATTATATTACTATCATCCTTGAAAACCTCTATCACCTCCCATTTTTTAAAGAAGACAGACAGAGCTCCTTAGCACAGTATAGAGTGACTCACTCAAGAATGTTTTTTTGAATGAATACATTAACATAGTAATTTTGTGTCCTTCCACACCAATCTGGTTTGCAGTGGGTCCATGTCTTTGTGTTTTCTCATACACAATACAATCTTGGGAGACAAAGCACCTCATATGTAGTCAGCCATCACAAACTATGGGCTGCAACCTAGTCTTTTCTGGGAAATGTCATCCTAAGCATAACTTTACCTACATGTTTGAACCTACAAGGAATGAAACCATTAATCAGGCAAGCTACTCCGAAGCAGACATAACCTTAAAAGCTTATCTTGTAAGTTCACTTATTTGGGGAAAAGTAACCTCAGCTGATTGGAACCAGCAGTTCTCCTGGCCCAGCTGCACATCAGTCCACCTCTGGAGCTTTTTACACCTCCCCATGTTGGAGCCTCATCCCAGACTAAGTAGCTCAGTTCATCCTCATTCCTTCAAAAGAGGTTCTCCAGCTGTGGGACCCACATCAGCAACATCAGTCCCCTGGAACTTACTAGACCTACATGCTCTCAGCACCCCCTCATACCTTCTGAATGAGAAATCTGAGAGTGAGGCCCCTCCAGGTGACTTGGCAGGTGGATGGCCAGTTAAGAACCACCAATTTTCAGTACTTTGACTTTCTCCCACTGTATCTAAGGGGGCACCACAAGTCACAGAAGAGGGTATTTCTCTTTGGCACCGCACTACAACACAATGCATCATTTTGAACCCAGAGAGTTGTTTCTCCTTATCAGTTAATATTGGATCATTATCTAGAAGGAGAGTAAACTTTTTTTTTAACATTTGTTTGTTTTTGAGAGAGAAAGGCAGAGTGTAAGTGTGGGAAGGACGGGGCGGGGTGGTGAGACACAGAATCCGAAGGAGGCTCCAGGCTCCGAGCTTTCAGCACAGAGTCAATGTGGGGCTTGAACCCACAAAACAGTGAGATGATCATGACCTGAGCCAAAGTCAGATGCTTAACAGACTGAGTCACCCAGGTGCCTTGAGAGTCAGCTTCTTGACAGGGCTTTGACCACCTCATCCTGGGGCCATGGTGTCTTCCCCTTGGAAGCCCAGTACACAGCATAGAGACTCGCAGAAAGTAGGTGTTCAGCAGGGGCAAGAAGAAAACTTTGGGGCCTACCCGAGCTAACTGAAAGAAGTAGATACATCAGCTGTGGTGGGTTGTTTCCTTAAATTGTGTCATTTAAAAAATACTCTTTAAAAGAATGGAGAACCAGGGGGGAACGGAGGAGGGAGAGAGAGTTGGGGAGAGAGAGGGATGCAGAACTTGAGAGACTATTGAATGCTGAGAATGAACTGAGGGTTGAGGGGGAGGGGGGAGGGGGGAAGACAGGTGGTGGTGATGGTGGAGGGCACTTGAGGGGACGAGCACTGGGTGTTGTATGGAAAACAAGTTGACAATAAAATATGGAAAAAAAAGATTTTATTTTTTTTACAAATACGAGGGAATTATAAAAGTTAGGCAAATGCTAGTTATCATTTATGCCTCAGAAAACATGATTAGGAGATTTAGCATGGTAACACATCGAACATCAGTTTGCACTAGGAAAACTACAGAAATAGTTCATGTCAGCAGAGATCAAACAGAACAAGAAGGAATGTTTATTTTGACAAAGGCTTGGTATGCTGCGGCAGCAAAAGCAGTTAATTTATTTTGCTGTTCAGAGTAACTTGCCTTTAAAAAGAAAAAAAAAAAACCCAGAATTTCTAATGGAAAGACCTAAGGACATGGCTGGGTAAGGTTCCTTCTAAGATGGATGAGAAAAGGAAGGCTCAGGAGATTTCCATGAGCCCTGGCCAAGCAGTGCTGTCCTGGGACCAGAACTTGATTTCCAGTACCTCGTCTGTCCTAACACGTGGCCACAGTGGTGCACTGCCTTCCTGAAACTTGCAGGCAGCAGGGGACATGAGCCTGATGATTATGACAGTGGAAACCCAGCAGTAGGGAGCTCGAAGAAGCTTGAAGGCCAAGGCTCTGTCAGAACTCACGACCCCAAGATCAAGAGTCTTCTGTTTTTCTGACTGAGCCAGCCAAGTGCCCCTTTCTTCTTAATTTTGATATCCTGCTCATGTGGGTTCTAACTAGCCCACTGTAATCTGGAGGGAGACACCTAGAGATGGGCTTTCCAGTCACCGTGGAGTCAAACTAGTTTGTGATCAGCAGTGACTGCCACACATGGTCCCTAAAATCAACTCCACTTCCCATTCTCTACCCCGATAGGTTATAAGTGAAATCAAGTAATACAAATAAGAACTCAACAAAAGTCCACTCTACATTAACATTGAACCACAGAACACTTGCTTCCTTTCCCCTCTACCAAACACACACACACACGCACACACGCACACACGCATGCACATGGATACATATGTACACATACACAGCCCCGAGCTTGCTTCTCTGGCAGTACATGTGCAGCAAGGTGGTAAAGAGTGTGAAAGCCGCAGAGCACATGGGTGGCTCAGTCAGTTGTGTCCGACTGCGGCTCAGGTCATGATCTCACGATTCGTGAGTTTATGCCCTACGTCAGGCTCTGTGCTGACAGCTCAGAGCCTGGAGCCTGCTTCTGATTCTGTGTCTGGCTCTCTCTCTGCCCCTCCTCTGCTTATACTCTGTCTTTGAAAAATGAATAAATGTTAAAAAAAGTTTTGGGGCGCCTGGGTGGCTCAGTCGGTTAAGCATCCGGCTTCAGCTCAGGTCAGATCTCACGGTTCGTGAGTTCGAGCCCCGCGTCGGGCTCTGTGCTGACAGCTAGCTCAGAGCCTGGAGCCTGTTTCCGGTTCTGTGTCTCCCTCTCTCTCTGACCCTCCCCTGCTCTAGCTGTCTCTCTCTGTCTCTCAAAAATAAATAAAAAGCATTAAAAAAAAGTTTTTTTAAACTGTGAAAGCTGGGTTCCAGCTACCTGGGTTCAATTCCACCTCCACCCTTGATTTGCTCTAAGACTTTGGGAAGTTATTTACTCTTTCCATGCCTTATTTTCCTCATTTCACAAAACCAGCTTGGTTTTTCTCAGTTTTGAAGGAAAAACTGATGATTGGAGGCTAATCAAGCTTCAGCTTCATGGGTTCCTCATGTGCACAGACCCTCCCATGGCCCTGGGAGGGGCCCTTGTGATGTGTTCACATGTTCATAGGGTTTTGTAAATTTGCAAAAATAAGAAATTTTGACCACAAATGGTTAAAGTTGATGGTTTTCCCCTTTCTGTCATCTCCTGTGTCACTTGACCCCTGTGGAAGGACAGTGACGTTGTTTCTGCCATTTTTGGGATCTGACAAAGAGAAAGTTGAGTTGCAGATACATTTAATTTGGATTCCGTAGGATGATCATCATGTGTGTTTACAGTCCCTTCCGAGTAAATCCTTGCTCCCAATACTCGCGCTGCCCACTGAGCTGACTCGGTGGGTGCATGACACGGAGGTGAGAGCCAGAGATTGTACTGCACATTGAACTTATTCCAGTGGAGGAGAAATTAGCTTGTGGAAAATTCTTTCAAACTATATAGCTTATATGAAATAGAAATAGAGTTTGTCTTTAAAACAAACTTGACAATATACCTAAATATTTACATGACAATTATGAGTAGGGAAGCTGACTTAGGCACTTTTTAACTATTAATAATTAAACACAAATCAAGGTAGAGGCAAGACTGAATCATTTATTTTCTCTTTAAAAATATTGCAAAATTGTTATGAAGAAGCAATGAGAACATATACAGCCAAAAATTAGAAGGAATAGGTATTAAAGCTATGTCTGGATGTTGTGATGATGAGGGCATTTGTAATTTTTTAATATGTTAAACCAATTTGACAATAAATTATTAAAATTTTTTTTAATTTAAAAAAGTCTACAATTTTTAAAAACAAAATTACAAAATAATGCATGCTAATAAAGGAATTTGTAAAAATAAAAAATAAAATGTTAATTTGGTCTGATTTCTTATTTTATTTTATTTTTTGATTTATTTTAAATAAATACTTGCTTGATAAATCATTTTCTATATTCTTCAATAGGGTTCCCCAAATTGCATAAGCTTCAGGCCACACAAAACCTGGCTATGTTCCTACAACTGACCACATGTGAGACATTAAGGAAGACTCTTTCTGGCTTCATTGTTTCCATCCATAAAATGAGATTACTCCTGAGTATCTCCAAGGATCCTTTTACCTCTAAAGTTTTGTGATTTTGCCTTCTCTCCACAATGACTGGTCCCCAGATTGCCTCAGAAAAGAACAAATCTAAGAATGATCAATCAATGTCCTTTCTAGGAATTCCTCGAGTGGGATATATGGGAGGATTGATGGCAGCTGGATTCTCTTATGTCTGGTGATCTGAAGGGTACAATTCCCAGGAGCTGCGTGGGTGATCAGCGTATTGCTAAAGTGATTTGGCATCCTCAGGAAGCTTATGAATTCTACAGACCATTCCACTTCATTTCATTTAGGAAAGATAGTTTTCTCGGGCTGCAAAACAAATCATCAAACATTTAGCGACTGAAAACAACATGTTTTTATTATGTCCTAGTAGATCAAGAATCTTGGCATAGCTTGGCTGGGTTTTCGGCTCGGGTCTCACAAGATTGCAGTCACTGTGTTGCTGCTCTCATTTGGTGCTTGGAGCTCCCTTCCCAAAGTCATTCAGGTTGTTGGCAGAATTCAGTTCCTTAAGGCTGTAGGACCGAGGCTCCTTCTTTCTGCTGTCTGTCAGCCATGACCTTCTCAGGTCTTGCAGGCTTCCCTCAGAACAATACTACATGGCTATCTCCATAGGCAGGTTGCAGTATGGCAGTTGGATTCCTCAAAACCAACGAGATTCTCTTTCCTGCTGAGGAGGAACCTTACACAACATAATCCAGGAAGTGACTATCCATCCTATTCACAGTCCCATTCATGCTCAAGGGGAGCAGATTATATGTTAGAGGATTGGAGATGCCATTTTAGGATCCTGCCTACCATAGAAAGAAAAAGTCAATATTTTTTAGTTCCAACCATGTACTTCTTTACTTGTGTTCTTTTATTGCTCAGAATAATTCTGTGAGACAGAATTATCCCATTTTTCATGATCAAGATAGTAAGACTTGAGAAATCAAGGAACTTTCCCAGACTTAAAGAAACAAGAGTCTGGAGTTGAATCCAGGTCTGTCTGACTTGAAAGCCTGAGATCCTTGCAACATACACCATGGCCTTAGGAACTGTTCGCCTGTCTGCCCAGAAGTGCATTTCATGGGCTCTGTGAGCACATCAGCTCACATGGAACATAGAACCATCTCATGATGTGTCCTGCTTCTCCTGGGGGCCAGGGATTCATATGCAGAGGGCATGTGTATGAACTAATTAATACAATGTATAAGGCACAGCTTAAATATTAAGTGCACCCTCCCCCACAAAGTTTTAAGTTGTCCAACTTTCATTTTTCAATTTAACGTAGCAAATCTTTCTTGAGCTTTCCATGTAAAAAGCAGTTGGGGATATAAAAATACATCAGAGACATGTTCTGAACAATGGTTTTTATAAAGACCATCATGGCAGAGTGTATGGAGCACAGAACACAGCTGGGGGACCGGGACTCAAGTGCCTTCATTTACCAATGACTTCAGCGTTTTGATCCTCAGTTTTTCCTGTATATAATTTTCTTATAAGGATATTTAGGAGGATCAAACGGAATGATTTGTAAGACAACATGTTGTTAATTGAAAATTAGTGCTACTCAGGTCTTATAGAATAAAACACATAGACCATTCATGGGAAGCATGAGGGACTTGAGGATTCTCCATGTTGGGGGGGGGGGATTGGGAGGTTCCTAGGATGAGGCTGAATTTAGGCTGGCCCTGTTTTCATGACTCAAGACCCTTTGAGGAAAATAGGGCTTATGTAGAATGGGGGAAATGCTTACCATTTAATTTCACCATATTTATGGAAATATTTCTGGATGTTGAGTCATTTCCATGGTATTGGAAACCTGTGTTTCATATGCAGCTCTGACCCATTTAATTACTTAAAATTCTCTGGGTGCCTCACTGTAAATATAGTGATGATTGATCATGTAAATGACTTTCAGTTTGAGGACTCCCACACACACACAACAATTTTAAGCACAGTTTTGTTTTTTTTTAATTTCCAAGCTCAAATTATTTTCAAAGAAGAGGGATTTAGGGGCTCAGTCAATTAAGTATCTGAATTAGGCTCAGGTCATGATCTTGCGGTTTGTGGGTTCAAGCCCGGCATCGGGTTTTGTGCTGACAGCTCAGAGCCTGGAGCCTGTCTTCAGATTCTATGTCTCCCTCTCTCTCTCTGTCCCCTGCTCATGCCATCTCTCTCTCTCTCTCTCTCTCTCTCTCTCTCTCTCTCTCTCTCTCAAAAACAAACTTAAAAAAAACATTAAAAAAAAAGAAAATACATTTTCTGATGTCACACTGATCTTTGCAGGATGCTATGGTAGACTCCTAAGGATTAAACTTTCCCCTGGTGGGGCACATGGGTGACTCAGTCAGGGATCTGACTCTTGGTTTCGGCTCAGGTCATGATCTTACGGTTTTGTGAGTTTGTGTCCCGCATTGGGCTCTATGCTGACAGCTCAGAGCCTGCTTGAGATTCTCTCTCTCCCATTCTCCCTTTGCCCCTCCCCCTCTTGTGTGCACTCTCTCTCTCTCTCACTTTCACTCTCTCTCTCTCTCTCTCAAAACGATCCATGTTGGGTAATTTACTGAATGCTTCCACTGCTGTGGGCCACACATTCTCACGCTGGTTTGTTTGCAAGGTTCACTCTGTGTAGTTCCCTCTCCTCTTCTTGCACACCATCACCTCTTCATTCACGTCCTTCTCCTTTAAGAATAACATGTATTGGGGAAAGGACTTTCTTGTTGTACTTTTAAAATTTTCTTCTTATAGAAAATGTAGAAAATACAGAAAAATATAAAGAAGAAAACGTAAATCTTTCATAGAGTTCCCAAATAGAAATTAGTACTGTTGATATTTGCTCTTGACACATCTACTTATAGAAGTTTATATTTCCTATATATCCTACATAATTGAGGCACATATTTCCTATATGTAATCTCATGTATAAATTCTGATTTATGTATATATGTACAATATAACAGATATGAATTATAAAGTTCTTCATTTCACATTTTTCTGAATACTGTATTCCATTTCCTTTTTTAATTTGATTTGGTAATTGATTTTTTAAAGATTGTTTCATGTTTCTTTGTGTACATATCATACTTTTGGGCTCTTAAATTTTTTTTAGATATTTACCTTTTCACAACATCTCTTACATGTCCCAAATTGTCTTGTCTTATAAAGTAGTTGAATCCATCTTACCTTCTATTTACTGAGCATGTCTCACTGTGCCTGACCAATTCTGGTCTTGCCTTTTGAAAACGTGACCTAAGAAAAGCTCATTTTAAATTATATTAATGTGTCTTATTTTTTAAAGTTTATTTTTATTTATTTTGAGAGAGAGATAGAAAGCAAGTGGGGGAAGGGGCAGAGAGAATGAGAGAGACAGAACCCCAAGCAGGTTCCACGATGTCAACACAAAACCCAATGCATGGTTCGAACTCACAAATCATGAGATCATGACCTGAGCTGAAATCAAGAGCTGGATGCTTAACCAATTTGAGTTATCCAGGTGCCCCAAGAATGTGTCTTATTTTTAAGGCTTGGCATTACTGTCACCTCTTCCTCTATCTGAAGATTCCCACAGCACTTCGAGCAAGATCATAGTTGTTTGTTTTGTAGCATGATTATCAATTAAGTTTTGTTATCTCCATTAGACTCTCAACTACTTGAAGGCTAAGATAATTATTAATTTTTGTGCCTTTGTTAGCATTTAGAGCAGTGTTTGGAGCATAACTGGTGTCTATAAACATTGAGAGTTGGCTGCTGAAATAAGTCCATTGAGGAATGGTAACGAAGGGGGAGAGAGCACAGGCAGGGAGACGGGATCCCAGTGGTGCTGCTGGGTGGGCACTGAGGGAGGCTTGCGTGGGGAGCTAGAAGTGGGAATAGAAAGGAGACAACAACAAGACAATGCAGGGATAACATTGAGTGGAGCAAGGCCGTGTGCTAACGTGTGGGCGCTGTGCTCAGGGTAGGTGAAGAAGAGGGTTACAGTCAGGCAGAATGCCAACGCTCCTGCTTAATGACCAGGTGGAGATTAAGGCCATTATCTGATAGTTGATGGGGCAAGTTAGGCCAGTTTGACATTTCAAGTCTAAGGTTTCACCAATGTTTCTCATTAATAAAAAAAAGTTGTCTAAGTTATACTTTATAATAATATATTGAAATTCACATATATAAATAATTTATAGCCTTTATGAAGTCAAAATTTTCTGAAGTCATTTTTTAATGAGTAGAGTTGGCATTGGCTAGGACTCCAGCTAACCTATTTAGAGGTGACAGAGATGTTAAAATTAAGGAAGGGAGGTATTAAAGCAGAGCATATTCAAGTAAGAGAGGAGAGGTCTTAGGAGATTGTGACAATCTGTCAGTGGAGATTTTCAGGAAACACCTGTCACGTGATGAAGAGTTGGACAATTTGGACTTCTAATCCCAGGGTTCTATGATTCTATCACAACTCTTTTCTATTCATCAGGTTATATATTTTGAACTGATTTACCACATTTCCCTTGTCATTTTTTATCTTAAGAAATAGAATAATGGTGTAAATACATAAAGACAGCATCTCGATTTTCATCACTTTTCTAGATATAATCACACTCAAAATACAAGTATAGGGGCACCTGGGTGGCTCAGTCGGTTAAGCGTCCGGCTTCGGCTCAGGTCATGATCTCATGGTTCGTGGGTTCGAGCCCCACATTGGGCTCTGTGCTGACGGCTAGCTCAGAGCCTGGAGCCTGCTTCCAATTCTGTGTGTCTGTCTCTCTCTCTGCCCCTCTCCTGCTCATGATCTGTCTCTGTCTCTCAAAAATAAATAAATGTTAAAGAAAAATAAAAGAAATACAATTACATACTTGTGGTATATTCCTTTAAAATTCTCTTTCCCACTTTTTCTTTTAATATAGTTTTACCAACAGGGAATAAAGCTATTTTGCTTCTCCCCTTTAGCTAGGATCTAATCAGCTCCTTTCTATTTTGACTTCTAAGAAAATCAACCTGCTACCAACCTTAAATTGAAGCATTTCACCTTACCGCTTACAGGTGCCACCAGCCTCTCTGTAAGTCTGAGGTTCATTGTGGCTGATAAAGGCAGCATTTGCCTTTGTTGGAATGATCCAAGTAATTTCTCCATCCGGATCTCCTTTGTGTTGGAGTTCTCAAGATAACTCATATGTCATCATCTGTTTCTATGTTCCTTTGGCTTACAAGTTTTCTTGCAAATAATGTTTGGTGCTTGGGGAAAACAGTTTGGCTCCATTGTGGCTTGGGAATTACAGGCAACCTCAAATATCTCTTGAAATAAAGAAGTGCTCAGTGGGACTTAGAAATTGTTGATATTAGGCACAGACCTAACTGTTTGAAAAACTCAGAAATTCAGATAGCAAACATTACTTGGTTATGGTAATAGAAGCAGATATCTTGATTTTGTATCAATATGCTTCTTGTCTTTCCTTACTTGTACTCACTAAGACTCACCCAGCACTACCCTCCTGGCAATATTTTCTATTAAAAGATAGCAGTGAGTAGAATGCTTTCCTTCTTTCTTTCTTCATTTCATCCAGAGCCAAATACATAACCTACACATAACAGGACCTAAATAAATGAGTCAAATACCTTCTAGCCAATTTGTTTATTACTCTGAGAAATAATTGTACATTGTACAGTAACTATTTAGAACGTGGAAATCAAAAACCAAATCGAAAGGTGGAATGAAATTGTTTCAGGCATTTCATTTCAAGGAAGGTTCTAGTTCTTTATTTTCTTAAATTTTTAATAATGGTAAAAAACACATATCATTAAATTTACCATCTTTACCGTTTTTTATTTATATGTTTTTAAATTTTATTTTAGGAGAGTTTGAGCTAGGGAGGGGCAGAGGGAGAAGAAGAGAGAGAATCTCAGCACAGAGCCCAACACGGTATGGGAGGGAGATCATGACCTGAGCCAAAATCAAGAGTCAGATGCTTGACCCATTGAACCACCCAGGTGTCCCTAACATTTTTAAATGTTCCATGCAGTAGTGTTAAGTACTTTCATATTGTTGTGTAGTGGAACTCTGAAACTTTTCCAACTTGGAAAACTAAAACTCTGTACCTACTGAACAACTTCTCATTCCTCCTCTCCAAGCCCTTGAAAGCCACCATTCTACTTTCCGTTTCTGTGAAAGGAGATGGTACACTATTCTAGGTGCCTCATCTAGAGGAATCATTCAGTGTTCACCATTGTGTGCCCAGTTTATTTCAGTTGACATAATCTCCTTAATCTTCATCCATGTTGTAGCATGTGACAGAATTTTCCCATAATATTTCAGTCTTAATAATATTTCAGTATATGCGTATATCACACTTTGTCTATTAATTCATCCTTTGATAGACATTTGGGTTGCTTCCACCTTTTGGCTGTTGTTAATAATGCTTCTATGAACATGGTTGTACAAACAAAGGCCTGATTCTCAAAGTAACATCTCTGTAAATGAGCTGATCTTAAAATTGCTATGGCTATTTAACAAAAATAGCATATGGCAGCTGAGATAATTTTATTACCTTGGAAAATCCGTGTGTGGCTTTGGAGGAGCCATCTGGAATATCTGTACCTGGGGATATTTATTTGTGTACTTGCTGCAAAGAGTGTCTGAAATGCATTTTACCTCCTTTTTTTTCCTTCATGGTATTTTCTGGCACAACACACTAGTAGTAGTTTTACAGAATGGCATTCACGAGTTATCTTCTCAGGGCGCCTGGGTGACTCAGTCGGTTAGGCGTCCGACTCGTTTTCAGCTCTGGTCATGATCTCGCGGTTTTGTGAATTCGAGCCCCGCATCGGGCTCTGTGCTGGCAGCGTGGAGCCTGCTTGGGATTCCCTCTCCCTCTCTCTCTGCCCCTCCCCCACTCACATTGTCTTAGTCTCTCTCAAAAATAAACTCTAAAATTTTTTTTAAAAACCCTAGTATCTCCTTAAATCTAGACATATTCTGCTCTATCTTAACTCATTTATTAAGTTCCACAAACACCAAAGTCTAAACCATTTTGTAACCAGTTTATTTCACTGGGTATAATCTCCTTAAGCCCATGTTTTATGATCTAGAAATTAGTCTGTGAGGACTGCTACAAATAAGAGTCAGATGTCTTAGGCTTCACCAAGAGGTGAGCCTGAGTTGACTTCTTCCTCCATTTCTTTCAGTGAACTTGGGTATTTTAGTCCAGTGTCCATTTGTGAAGTCTTTAAAAAAAAAAGAAGAAGAAGAAGAAGAAGAAGAAGAAGCAGCAGCAGCAGCAGCATTGTTCTAGGTGTTTGGGGTTAGGTAAGCTAAGCATACTTCCTACCCTAAAGGAATTCATGGTCTAGTTGGGAAAGCCACTGTATATCAGTGTATAAATGAAAATGTATAAAAATGATCCAGGCGGCTTAAAGGAGGACTAATAAATGGACAAATAAAATCTGGGCAAGTTTCAAAGACATCAAGTGACATCTAAGTTAAGATAATTACAGGAGAGGTAATTTCTGGTGGTGGGAGTACCCCTTGCAGAGACATGGAGATTTAAAAGCATGTGAAATATTTAAGGGAACAACTTCAGATTCTTCATCTACAGTTAAGGTGCTGTGACACTTTATTCCTGAAATCTGTTCTTATGTTTCCTGTGAGTCTGAAAAATATACAAGTATTGGCTAAAAGTTTTTCCTCTCATATTTGACTGTTTCAGACTCTGGCATTGTCACCAGGTTGGGGAAGTATGGGATTATGTCCAGATTCAGAGTTCCATCTCCTGGAGCTCTGTGCAATTATGAACCAAAAGAGGAGATTCACTGATAGATTTTAGGTCCTTTACATGTTGCTAACATACCAAGTAGTGTTTTTTTTCTTTTTCTTTCATTTTTTTTTTATTCCTGACACTCTGAATATTTTGCAGTTTTAAAAGGGAACTCTCTGAATTATTTGTTTTGAAACTCAGAAGTGTAAAAAGCAAGCATCATTATCAGAGAGGTTGTTTTCATAGTAATTTGTTCCTCTTATTTTCATACGTGTGGACTTTTATTCTCCTTTATTTCATACCCCCACTGCTTTCTTCCTTCCAACACACATTTAATTAGAACTCCTACTTCTAAATGAGGAAATTAGATTCCCTGCCTTCTAGGAAATCATAATCTAGTACAGGAGGTAAAACATGACAAAGATACTTTTTCAATATAATGCAAGGCAGAAAGCTGTCTTCACTATGAGAAAGCTAGCAAGTCCCCTCAACATTCCAAAGTGAGTGTGTGCTATATGTGTGGTGGTGATTTGCGTGTGTGTGTGTGTGAGTGTGGGGGTGTATAGTGTAGGGAGGATTCCTTTAAGGTGTTCACCAGAGAAGCTGTAGCAAGGATCTTGAAGGGTTTGGATAAGGAAAAGCATTTTTTACCTGACCCAGTTTTATACAGTATTAACATCCCTTTTATTGGTGGGGAGGGGTTGGAAAAGCACAGATAAGTTCTAAGACTTTCTCTGTGGCTAGACACCGGAGTGCCTTGGGTTTGCACTCTGGTCTAACAAATATAAAATTAGTGGGCATGTTTTTCAGGTGGCATCAGGCATGAGAAAAAGCTATGTCCCCCATACCTGCTACTCTGCAGGTGGCTGCATTAAGTGATCTTTTTCTCTGAAGGACTCTCCTTCCTCTGGCTACACTGATGATCTGTTAAGACTGTACTAGCGAGGACAGTTTAAGAGCTGCTCAGTATCTCCTCTTCAGTTGTTTTTTTCAATGTGGTGCTTATACCTTTTTCCACAAGCACATACTATTGAGGCCCTCTATGAAAGGATCTGAAAACCACTGTTTTTCATATTTAAAAAATATTGTTTTTCATATTTCCCCCAAATGATGGAAATGCCCACCATATTGATTAGAATTAACCTTGGATTGTGTTTCTTTCTTCATCCAGATAACCCAAATTATAATTTTTTATGTCTTTATTTTATTTTGAGGGACAGAGACAGAGAGCGAGGGAGGGGCAGAGAGAGAGGGAGACACAAAATCGGAGCTGTCAGCACAGAGCCTGTCGCCGGGCTTGAACCCACAGACTATGAGATCATGACCTGAGCCGAAGTCAGACGCTTAACCGAGCCACACACATGCCCCCAAATAACCCAAATTTTAGATTGAAGTTCCATGCTTATTTAAAATATCCTTTGTGTTTTTGTGTTTATTGACACCTAGAGAAGTTAGGCACTACCACATTGTTATGCGAAAATGTTAAACTTACCCATACCTACTCTTAAACTCTCTACAAATGTTATTAGAAAGTTCAAGGTGATCACATCATAATAAAAATAGCTACCGGTATTCAGAACATACTAAATGGCATGAACCATGTCAAGTAATTAATGTATTTTCTCACTTATTCTTCAAAATAATATTCATATTTTTATTCCCATTTCTAAGGTGACTGCCAGACTAAAAGTAATTAACCTAAAGTTCTATAACTATTTAAGAATTTAAATTTAAAATCAGGATTCTGATTATAAGTCAGACTCTCTCCTACTCCTTAGACATTTGCTTCTTTTGAATCCTAATACTTCTTATGTAAGTTTCTCTCTTTCAAATAAAGCTAAAGATAAAAGTAAATGTGTACAGTGTCTTTCCAGATCTTAATATAGTTACTGGGGTGTTACAATCTTTCCTTTGTATTACATTTTTTTATCTTCTAAAATTCTTAAATAATTTAGGATGTTAATAAGGAATATTACTCTCTATGCCATCCTCTGAAATGGGGTCCTCTCTGGGGTGAATTGAAATATCCATCTGAGTAGCTACAAAGATCTCTGAATTTGAAGTCTAATGAATTTTCAGTTGTCTTAGTCCATTTGCGATGATATAACAAAAATACAATAGCTCATAACTGGGTAGCTTATAAACAATAAAAATTTACTTCTTTGAGTTGGGGGCTGAGAAGTCTAAGTTCAAGGTGCCAGCACTTTTGATGTCTGGTGAGAGCCTGGTGTCTTGTTCACAGTGGTGTCTTCTAACTATAACCTCACATGGCAGAAGGAAGGGACTAGGAAGCCTCTGGGGTGTCTTTTAGAATCAGCGTCCAAAGTCGCCACCCCCAAACACCACCACATTGGGCATTAGGTTTCAACGTATCCATTTTGGGGGGATACAACTTTCAGACCATAGCATCTCTGTAGCTTCTTGCCTTATCTTTTATTTTGTACTTTCATTTGCTCACTTTTAGATGAACAAAGAAGAGGATCTACTTCTTTTTCCTCAGAAGAAGATATTTTCCAAACAGACTATGGAGGGTACCAGTCTCCCACTTTCTTTTATAGCTGAGAGGGCTGGGGCCCAGAAAGAGGAAGAAAAGCCCAGGGTCTTAAGGCAGCTTAGTGAGAGAAGCCATACAAAATCCAGGCTTACAGTGCTAGCCCTGTGCTCTTTTTCATGTGTGACTTTGGGAAAGCCTACAGATGTTTTTACCTGCCCATATACTTACCTGGCCACCCAGGACTTTTCAATAACATTTGCTGAGAGTATGCGTAACTCCTTCAAACTTAGTCTTTGAGCTTTGTCTCATGTGCTTTTTTTTTTTTTTAAGTTCCAAACACACTACACGTTTGTACCTTAATGACACCCTCTGGCTCCAAAGCCCTGTCTCATGTGCTTTTTATGCTAATTTATATCTATGTAAGTAAGTAATAAGACACTTCCATCCCCATATAATTTCGACATATTGAATTTGAGTTTAATGTAATTTAATTTTAATGGAATGAATTGAATCTGATCACTACTGTCTTGTACCACATTTATCCCAATTGCTTTTATTAAAAGATGCAATAGTATAGAAATTTATTGGTTAACTCGTATCGTGGTCACTTTCAAAGACTTTTCACAGCTTTCTGTTGCTTTCAAGAGGAGGCACAAATTTCATAGCAATACATTCTGTTCTCCAGCAATGTGTTGCCGAACTTTCTTTAGAAACTGATTTTTATAGTATGTCTCCACATATCTGAATCTTTGAACCCAGTGAACTACCAACACTCTTCAAATGCTATTCATTCAGTTATTGTTTTCTTTGATCAGTTTATTTTATTTTTTAATGTTTATTCATTTTTAAAATTTTTAAATATTTTTATAGTTTTTAATGTTTTTCATTTATTATTGAGACACAGAGAGAGACAGCACAAACAGGGGAGGGACAGAGAGAGAGGGAGACACATAATCCAAAGCAGGCTCCAGGCTCTGAGCTAGTTGTCAGCACAGAGCCCGACGTGGGGCTTTAACCCACAAACTGTGAGATCATGACCTGAGCCGAAGCCAGAAGCTGGACGCTTTAACCGACTAAGCCACTCTCTCTTTGTTCATCAATGTTTATTCATTTTTGAGAGGCAGAGAGAGACACAGCACAAGCAGGGTGGGGTGCAGAGAGAGAAGGAGGTACAGAATCTGAAGCAGGCTCCAGGCTCTGAGCTGTCAGCACAGAGCCCAATGTGGGGCTCGAACTCATGAACCACATGATCATGACCTGAGCTCAAGTGGCACCCCCCCAACCCACTGAGCCATCCGGGTGCCCCTGATCAGTTTAGTTTTATTAGTCATGAGGTTGACATAATGAGCTTTCACAATGCACAGGATACAGCAGGTCCCTGTGAAAGAGGACTTTACAGCCTAACGTAACTATAATGTTAAACACCTTCATGCTTTTCTCTTTTCTCTGTTTGGAAGGCATTTTTTGGCCCCTTTTCTAGAATGCCACATCCCATTTATCCTTGAGTGAGAATTTCTCCCGTCACTCTCCCTGACAAAACTTGAATGTCTCTTGCAACAGGGAAGAGTGAGGTTCATCTCAGCACAGAACTTGCCTCTCAGCGGTATGTGTTTCATTCTGTCAGCACATAGGATGACAGATTTATCCACTAGACAGTAAGTTCTCCAAGGGAATAAACAATGTTTTATTTTCTCTGTGTCTCCCACGTGCTAAGCAGTTTGGCTTGTAGTTAAGTGCCCAGTGACTGAGGGATGGAGGGACAGATAAAGTGTATGGTAGACAAAAATAGAGGTGTAGATAGATGTAGAAAGAAATGAAAATAAATACTTTGGTAGGGGCCTTGGCAACAGATCACATTTTAGCCCTTCTCTAGTGCTCTCACGTTAGCATTAAAAGTTACATATACAGGAGCGCCCTGGGTGGCTCAGTTGGTTGAGCATCTGTCATGATCTCATGATTCATGGGTTTGAGCCCCATGTTGGACTCTGTGCTGATATCTCAGAGCCTAGAGCCTGATTCTGATCCTGTCTCTCTCTCTCTGCCACTCCACTGCTTGTGCTCTCTCTCTCTAAATTAAATAAACAAACATTTAAAAAGTTACATATACATAAATTTATATAACTATATGTACACAAAATACACACACACACACACATATACTGGAGATGACTTGTTACAGAGAACAAAGACTGCCATTTACAGACTCTACTGATATGTGAGTCAAATTACGTATGTTTAAGACATAGGCACATTCATATCTTCAACGATTTTTCCCCAAGCTATTGTTGTTTTTAAAGATAACTTGCAGGCTAATGAACACTCCAACAATGATTTGCAAATTTTGCATTTAATCTAATGGTTGAATCCGAAGAAGCACAGGGGGTGAACTAATTAAGGAAGTTATTTATGTGACTATCAGATGCTACAACATCCAATACATATATTAAAAGCAGTGCCTGTTGTGAAATTACCTGGCAGAGAAGATCCTGAGGCAAGCTTAGTGTCCTGCCTTTCAACTCACATGTATTCTTGGCAGACCACACCAGATGTTTTGCAAGCAGTACTACTTGGTGAAGAAAGTTCTCATTAGCATCACAAAGAATTCTGTATTTTGAAGATATTTGTACGATTACAAAGAGTATCATGAGTCTTTTATCCGATGCAATCAACCAGTGAGAGAAATTCCAATGGTGCTAAGGAATCCTGTTTTGTTTGAAAATAGATGTTGCATGAAGAGGATGAGGGGACGTGGGCAGTGAGATGACAGAAGAAAATTCCTACCTTACACGCTAGTTGGAGGCATCTGGGGGAAACCGTTAGCACTCCTTAATGAAGATTTTATAAATCTTTTGATCTTACCCAAGAGGTAAGTTTAAATGGGCAGAGGGAGAGGCAAGGTCCAAAAAGGAAATAAAGAATTTTAAAGTAAAATCACAGGTGGAGCACAAATGCCATCATTAGTCATGACTATAACCATGGCTGTACCCTCAGCAGCCCAATCTTCTGCATCTGCCTATATAAAACAGGCATATGATAATAATAATAATAAATAACTTAGTAGTTGTGAGGATTGAGAAGTATGCTATACATATCCATTTTTATTTGTCTATCCATTTGTCTTCTTTTAAAAGAAAGCCTAACATAGGATCTTCAGGTGAAAAATTAAATCTTCTACTGAGGAGACTGCTGATCTTAGACTCTGGAAGCCTGAACTGTATTTCAGGTTAAGCCTCCACTAGCTATGTGACCTATAAGCTATGCTACATCTTTCTCAGTCTCCAATTTCATAATCTTTCAAGTGAGGTCATTGGTCTGGATGATTCTTAGGGTCCCTTCCATTCCAGTTCTTATGTTCGGTGATTCTGTATAAATCTTTGTAAAGAAACTCTGCTATTTTCATTTTCCACATAGTCCCAAGGAACAAAAAGGTTAAGCTGTTTACCCAGGCTCTCTCAAAAAGCCTACCACAGTTATACATTTAAATGCAAACTCCCAGAATTTAGTGACTTAATACTGCGTTAAGTTGCTCTTTTCAATACATACTTATACAGTGGCTCCCTAAAACTGAATACTCTGAAAAGAAAATCAGAGGTCGGTATTTTATGGATACTGCCAGTATAATTCTTGTTAAGTCTTACACTATTTTACTGGCTCTAGAAGAATCGGTTAGCAAAGCCACACACACTTTAATTACACAGATTATGCAACAGGGGGCTCTCCAACAAAGAAGAAAATTAGTGAGATACACATTTAGGCCTGATTCTGCTCCAAAAGCAGAGTCAGTCTTGCTCACAATTTTCAAGGCAGTAGAAGTGAGATGCTGTGCTATTACAGGACTCAGCTAGGATTATAAACTGAGGAGGATGTCAGTATTGAGGATTACTTTCTGATTGCAGGACAGCAGTGTGATATCGGATGGTTGGTGTTCTGCCCACAAAGGCAGCCATACCACAAATCATGGTAAGGCATTCTGAGCAAGCTCAGCCCTGCCGGCATCCTCTGTGGTGAATTTCTGGACTGAGCAATAACGGAAGGATAGAGAGAGGAAGATTTGCTCCATGGATCAGAGTCCCATGTGAGAGCTAGAAAGGGTCAGTAGAACCAATGTGATCAGGTGGAGAAGACACCCCTTTGGGAGGCAAAAGATTTAAGTAAGCCCTGCTTTCTTCACTAATTAGCTATCACCTTGACTACTTAAATTTACTCCTCTTTCAATGTTTTCTGTAATCTAGAATAATAATCCTATCTAGTATGCTTATCCCACAGGATAATTGTGAGGGTTGAATGCTTGAAACACATTTCAATTGTAAGATGGGATACGACTTTTTCTCAAGCAGACCTCTCAGTTCATACGTATCCTGAGCTTATCTAGAAGGAGCAAGCATGGGCCTGGTTCCAAACTTTCCTAGTCGAGAGCATTTTTCATATCAGGCTTTCCTGCCCTGCCAAGTGCCTCTTTCATTTTTATATGGGACAGTAGGGAAGAGCTGCCACAACCGGCACGATCACCAGCAAGTCACCCCTTCCTTCTCCCTCACCACCACCAGCACCACGTATCTGGGAGGGGACTGATCTGTTAGTAAGAGGCTGGGTCCAGACTTCTGTGTTCAAATCCTGGCCGTTCTCTTTGCTGGCAGTATAACCTTGCTAGAGTTGCTTAACTTTTTTGTTCCTCTGTTTCCTTGTTGATAATAGTCCTACCTACTTCACGGGGTTCTTATGAATCTAAATAATTCATCCATGTAAAGTGCTTAGACTTAGCACTAAAAAAAGTATTCGCTGAAATTATCATTGCCTTTATCCAGAGTTATAGGGAAGTGCTTTGTGGGAAAAGATAACCGGTCAGGTTTTGTTCTTCTGGGGACTGAGGGCATCTAGCCATGGTTGAAGGATGAAGGATAATCAATCATTCTTTTCATTTCAGGTAGCCTCCCTGAAGTTACTTTGGAAGATAAAGAGAGTACCCTAGTTTGCTTTATATGAGTAATATGACGTGGTGAGCATTATAATTAAAGCCATGGAATTTTAGAGAGAGAAGGGATCTCAGGAATCAGCTGGTTAATCTCATTCTAAGAATGGGAAACTAGGTACATAGAGAGGAGGAATAATTTGTCCAAGGCTCCATATTGAGCAAACAGCATGAAAATGGGATTTCAGGTCAGGCTAGGAGTAAGCCTATTAGAACATATTGCTTCTGTTGACTCTCATCACTGTAGAATTCTCTCTCTCTCTCTCTTTCTCTCTCTCTCTTTCTTTTCTGAATTGTTAAAAGCTGCTTGCTAAAAGTCATCTAAAATTTCCGGATCTATATAGACATGGCATTCAAGAAGGGAAAAAAAAAACTACTTCTGAGGCCCAACTGTGATGAAAATAGCTTTATTTTGTTTGTGCCATCCTCACAAGTAACTGAACACTTCATCATTTCTCATTATTCCTCCGCCTCCACCCACTGAGAGACAGAGGGACCAAGTTTGAACCCAAATTGGGAGAATTCAGCAGCTTCAGATAGTGTCATTGGGATTGGGGTCATTTATTATCATGACAGTGTTTGCTACAGGTACTAGTATCCTTTTCTTTTCAAGTAAGTGGTCACATTGAAAATATCTGGTACTTTAGATTATATACTATTTCTCTTGTTGCTTAGAAGGCCTTAAGCTAAACATCACTCCTGGTTCCAGGACCCTTCCAAAAGCAATCTTCCATTAGAAGACTCAAAACATGAAGATCATGTTATTTTTTTTTTAATTTCTCATTTTACAGATGAGTAAACTGATATACAGAGGTTAAATGACCTTTCTATGGTCACACAATTCTCTTCTGAAAAATGTCAGCTAGCAGGGCTCATGCTTACTCCCCAGTTTTGAAGATAATATCATGTGTACGATAAGTTAAAAGTGGCCAAATCAGGCAACAAGATGTTTGCCTTTCAAAATCACTAACTTCACAAATATGACAACTGTCTATCCACCATCTACCGTTTCTCCACCTTCCTTCTTGTGTTTTGGAACATTGAGTTGAGAAATCATTTTGTAAGAATTTTTCTCAGTTTATACTAAGTTTTCTCAAATTGGTTTTGAATTTTCCAGAGTTGTGATTCTCCTTTTTCTTTCTAAAAAATGAAATCAAAGATACTATATTAAAAGCTGTGAATGTGTACATAGATTTAAATATGTCCTCCTTTCTGCCATAAATTGAATCTCCAGATTTCTCTATGATTACTGATAGTAGAAATGGTAGATCTGGTAACAGACAATGACAGCCGGTGGCCAGCATAACTATTTGCTTTCCACATTCTTCATTATGAGCCTAACAGTTTACCTACAAAAAGACCTTCGTTGCAGGGAACCTTACTAGAATTCCTAATACTATTCTTTGCCTTCCTAATCATTTCCCTTTGGTTCTCTGTTCACCTTTAAGTTAGTAGCTTTGGGTTCCTTTAAAGTCTCTTACCTCAAATGGCATATTTCCTACATGGGAATCCAGAAGGACCAGGGACCGTCCTCTACAGAATCCACTATCTTTTTGAATAACACCCTAGAGGCTTTGACACTAACCTTTCCTGGGAAGCTTTCCTCACTTAACATTTTAATAGGCATATGTTTTCTTTTCCTCACTCCAGAATACTATACCTCATTGGAACATGATCATTTAACCTCCCAACTGTTCATTAAGAAGCACCCTCCCTTCATCAGCTCTGCCATATTAATATACTATATAAAAGAAATTTTAGCCCTCTACTTTCTTCATACGCTTATCTTGATATGCTTTCCCTGTCTCCTTGAATCTTACATTTTGCTCCATTCTACCATCATTTTTTTCCACTAGCAGTCAGTGTTACCATTCATTAACCCTTACTGTTTTATTTTCTTAAAACAAAGGTTTGCCAAGGTTTGCCTTGGATGCAGCCTGTAGTGACTTTGGTTCATTCTCTGCCCCAGAAATGCCAACTATAACCATTTTATAGAATATGCATCTCAGCTCTTGAGCCCTCCTCCTGTGGTATTGCTCTTGACTTGAATGTCTCTCATGATGGAAAGCTCACTTCCCCATTTTGTGAAGCCATCTGTTTCAGGGCTGGTCCACACTTTCTTATAGATAACTGCTTAACTGAATTGAAGTTTGCCTCTAGATACACACAGGATACCTGTTCCTTTTTTTCCCAAGAACATTTTTAGACACTTGAAGATAGATATCAGTTCTAAATTTTTTTCTTTCCCAGGCTCTTGTTATTAAATTAGTGCTTCAAATGAGGCCACGACCATCAAGAAACATAGTCTGGATGCCTCTGACTTGGATTCATAGGCTATCTTAACTTTTTTAACACTTCAGGAATATAAATGGTTTCTTTATTAATTCACAGTGTGGATTCATCATCTAAAAACAGTCATGAAGAAAGCCTTGGATTTGGAGTCAGCTAAACTAGATTTTAATTCTTGACTGAACCCATACTTCAGACAATTAATTAACCTTTCTGACCTTCAGTGTTCTCATAATCCATATGGAAAATAATGTTGACCTCACAGGATTATCATGAGGATTAAGCAATAACCTGTACAGAGCCCAGCACTGCACCTGCTGTATTGCAGGTGCCTGATAAATTTTAGTTTCCCTTGTCTTCCCTACGTTGCTCTTCCTTTCCTTCAAATACTTTCTTTATACTTTTTTTTAAATTTATTTTTGAGAGACAGAGAGAGAGACAGTGTGAGCAGGGGAGGGTCAGAGAGAGAGGGAGGCACAGAATCTGAAACAGGCTCCAGGCTCTGAGCTAGCTGTCAGCACAGAGCCCGACGCGGGGCTTGAACCCACAAACCGTGAGATCATGACCTGAACTGAAGCCGGATGCTCAACCGACTGAGCCACCCAGGCGCCACTCCTTCAAATTCTTTTAACCTATACCTTGAACATAGTTTTAAGCTGATATTTTTGGAGGGTTCAAACTAAAAGGCATAAGATTTGCCTTGAATTAATAAGGAGTCTGTAAGGAAAACCTAATGATTGGTTGGCTAAATGAAAAGGGGTTCATATAAGACTTTACTGAAGGCCAATGTATCATAGAGGAAATCACAGCATGGAGAGTAATTTGGAATTAACTTGATATGATTTGCTCTCTGGAGCCCACAGCTCCAGACCAGTATTTAGGAGCCCCTATGAGATTGTATTCCTGTATAGTTTCGCCCTGATCCTGTTTGGTAGAATATCTCTTCCTTTGATAGTCGGAACAACCTTAAGCCTGGATGGATTTCTCAGAATCCAGAGGTGGGAAAGAAAGGCATAGCTTCTTCCTGGAGCTTTAAGTGTGGCTTCTCAGGCCCAGTTGTTTTTCTTTTTTCTTTTCTTTTCCGTTATTTTCTTTTTTTTGTCTGAAACTATGACTTTCTCTTCACTTGGGAGAATAACCCTTCCCCTAAGGAGAATGGTGTGGTTTTCCCCTAGGATTTTATCAAGATAACATCATTAGAAAATAGTAGTTCAATGTCTGTGCTAAATGTACAAAGGGAATAAGAGAAACACATTTCCAGATTAAGACCGTGCGTTTTCTACTATAGTTATCAGACATTTGTTTCTTTATTATTATTATTATTATTATTATTATTATTATTATTACTATTTAAGTGATGCTATCAGAAACTCAAGTATCATTGATATCACTATTAATAAAAGTATCCCTAAGGTTTTCTTTAAGGTAAAATTTGGGACTATTCTTATTTATCCTGAACATTTGTTTTTTTCAAGTTAAAATTAAATCAGCATGCAACTCAGAGTATCTACTCTAGTCAAAGCACTAGATACTTACAAGAACAGAAAATGTAAATCATGATTCCCTCTCCCAAATTCTTTTTCTATTTTTTTAAATGTCTATTTATTTTGAGAGAGAGACAGAGACAGAGAAGGAGGGAGAGAGAGAGAGAAGGTACAGGAGCATGCATTAGTGCAGTGAGGGGCAGAGAGAGAGGGAGAAAGAGAATACCAAGCTGGCTCTGTACTGACAGCACAAAGCCTGATGCAGGGCTGAATAGCATGGACCTGTGAGATCATGACCTGAGCTAAGATCATGACCTGAACTGATATCAAGAGTCGGAAGCTACCCAGGTGCACACCAAATTCTATTTCTAATCTATATAGATTATACTTGGAATATTTTTTAATAATGAAATCCAGTTATTTTAGCATGAAGTCAACATTGTTTCCCTGACTTTTGTCCTCAGTGTATATGATAAATGCTTTTAGTTACTTACCTTTTAATGGTAGCCATGGCTATTTCCTTGTCTTGTCCCTTTTTAGAGACGAGATAAAGAACTGTCAAAATGAGGAGAAAGGAATGAATCTCTTTTCCTTTATTGTGTTCTTAGCGTATTCAGTCAACCAGAGACAATATTCTAGCTTACTCTTAGAGAAGTATCTTTTCTTCTTGTTTCTAGCTACTTGCAATATTTTTACATTATCTAGAATAGGCTAATGACTTCATGAGACCTCTTCTATCTAACACTAGAAGTTTGAATACCAATATCCTGTCCCAAACATTACAAAAATATTGCTCCTTCCTGTTTTAAATACTGTTTTAAAAAAATCCTTAGATGATAATCTTATCCTTTTCTAGATAGTTGAATACTGAAATGCGTATTTACCTTTATCTATCTATCTATCTATCTATCTATCTATCTATCTATCTATCTATCTATCTATCCATCCATCCATCCATCCATCCATCCATCCATCCACCCACCCACCCATCCATCCATCCATCCATCCATCTATTCTGGCTTATGAAATCATAAATGCACAGTCATGTATATCAGTGTCCCCTTGATTTCATGTCGCATATGCTGAATTAGTGTTCAAAATTAGGCACAGAGTATAGTTTTATGTGAAAAATACTTTTAAGTGAATGACTAAGAGTTTTACTAAATTCTTTCATTTACTACTCTGGAATTCTTGAACATTTTCTTGTTTGACTTCCCAGTATTCTGAAAAGAAGTTTGCTAAATGTATTTTACTTTTTTTGAGCAATTTTGCTTATTCTAAAATGTGAAGATAGGGAGTTTTGATGAAAGATGCTATATTTCATCCATCCTTCATCTATCCACTGATTCATCATTTATTCACTCATTTATTTACTCATGCGTACATATTTTTCTTTGTTTTAAAACAGTGCTTTTTTTCCAACATATTTTAATTAATTTAGGTGCTATATAGCAGTCATTTTATAGGCAAATAAACTTAGGTTTAGGCGGGCTAAGTAGCTTTATGCAAGGACAAATTATTTACTCTAAATTATATACTTTTTCTACTTTACATTTTATTTTTAGAGAATTCTAAAAACTTAGGACAGGAAATGACCTTACTGGTCACCTTGTCCGAACTCTCATTTGATCCCCTGACAGTTTTCCCTAACCACTTTGTATATTTCAGCTATTTCCAATAAAATCATACTCAGTATCAAACACCCATGAGCACAGGACCGGTGGGGTGTTGCACTAATCATTATTTTCACAGTGCCAGTGCTAAGTGCATATAGTGGACAAAAATATGAATTTGTTACAAATTTAATAATGCAGTTTGAGTGTCAGTCATGTGCTGGGTGCTAAAAGAGACTGCTATTTCAACAAGATCCATTCCTTGAAAATTTGGGATCTAAAATTAGAAATGAGAGCAACTAGGAATGGTCCATGAAGAACACAGCTCAGTAAAGATGGCTGGCTGGCAGCATGGATATTAGGATTGTAAAGCCATTTTAAGGTCATTTTGATCATATTCTGAGAGTTTAAAAATTGACTACTTATTTTATCTGATGTCTATGGTCTCTTTTTTCATTCTTGTTATATCCCTTCTCTTCTGTGAGTGTGTGTGTGTGTGTGTGTGTGTGTGTGTGTGTGTGTGTGAGAGAGAGAGAGAGAGAGAGAGAGAGAGAGAGAGAGAGAGAATGAATGAGAAAAAAAGAACAAAACTAAAACTATAGGCCTAAACATGGAGTTAGGGGTTGCTCAGGGCAGGAATCTAGGTACCATTTTTGCTCAGGGCAGGAATCTAGGTACCATTTTCCCTCTTAGGCTATCAGATTTTAATAGATGGACTGAATTTAGGCAGATAACTGTAAAGGGTATTGATAAAAATGATCAACTTGGAAATGTGGAAGCTATCCCTGAGTTAGCTGAGTTTGTTTCTTGAGATAAGAATACATGTTTAATTTTTTACTTAAGATGGATAGATAGATGATTAATTACTTCATTGATGAATTTATTCCAGAATTTATTGAGCATCTGCCATATGCTAAATACTCTTTTAGGCAACGTAGATAAGAAAGTAAGCAAAACAGACAATGTCCTTGTCCTTATGGGTTTTATATTTCATGGGGATCTTCTAGCTACATTGTCTTCCTAGAATGAAGGGGTATCATTCGATCAGTGACAGTGGACATTAGGAAGGGGCTTAAATGGTGATGAGTCAATGGAGGCAGGCTTTCTAACATCCTCAATCCAGCTAGGAAGGAAAGTAACCAAGTGCCAACCATGAGGTTCAAGCCAAACTAATGAATACTTTTTAGGAATGAAGACTGGAAGAAATGTAAATTTATCCTCTTATAAATTTCTCCAATTACTCTTTTTATTTAGTTTTCCTACAATTTCTTATGAAGCTCAACTTGAATTACTGAACAAAGGAGGAGGTTACGCTTTCAGACCGAAGGGTATCCTTTCATGGCCAAGGTTGGGAACATCACCCCCTTAGCTCCTCAGGCCAGAGAGACATACAACTGTGGAAAAAGAAGATTTGGGACACTTGGGTCCCTTCCTCTCCCACTTGGGTCCCTCCCCCAATATTGAATGATTTCTTGAAGGTCATTTATGAGATGTGAAACCCTGCTAGTGAGTACTAGAGATTGGTAGTTGAAAGGACATTTAACATTCCCATTTTTTTCTCCATGATCTTAGTTAGGACACGAGAGACATTGAGATCAGAAGGCCTAGATTAAACTCCCAGATCTTCACAAATCTGTTGTGTGACCTTGGAGATTTCATTATTTATTTGAGTCTTAGTTTGTCTGTAAAATTGAGTTATTATTATGCCCTTAACTTTCCTTTGACGGTTGTTGGGAGTCTCACTGAGATAATATGTGGAAAGACGATTTCTAAGCAGTAAAAGACTATCTAAATGCAAATGGTATTCACATTCTTATTTTATTAATTTTATTGCATGATTATAACTATGCATGGTTTCATGTTTTTATTGACATCCAGTGTAACACAGAGGATAAAAGGGAAGCTCTGGAAATACATTTCATGGGTTACATTTGAGCTGTACCAAATCTTAACTAGGTGACCTTGATAAGCAACCGAACCTCTTTGTGCCCCAGATTCTTCATTTATAAAATGAGGATAAAGACAGAACCGACCCCATAGAGTTGTTATAAGGATTCCATGTGTTGATAATTGTCGTGTGCTTAGAACTGCGCAAGGTGCTTAGTATTGGCTCACATTAGTTTTGTCTTATATTTCTTATCAAAACAGACATTCTTCTAAAAAAACACTGACAATTTCTCTACTTGGGCAAATAGGATACCACTTGTATTTTATGTCATAAAGAAGAATTAAATCTATTGTCTTTCTTATTTTGAGAAATGACCAAAACCAGACAAACATATAACATGGAGAAATTTGGCTGAACTATTAAAGAACCACAAATAAATTTGACGTGTAAAGTGATTCACAAGTTATTGGAAAATAATTGTTTATATTGCAATCTATCTTCATTGACAATCTGACAGAGAAAAGCAAAAGGAAATGGAAGTACAGCTACCTCATGGGATAAAATTCATGGAGAAAAGGTCTTCTTCTGCCCATCAAGCTTGCTGTGTCAGAGCCCAATGAGCTCATAATCACCAAACATGGAGTCAGGGGCCTGATCTCAGAGCAGAATGATGTATGAGCAGAGCTACATTCCATCGTGTTCCTAACAGACAAGGACATTGACAATATTCCACTAATGAAAATATCGTTTGCCATTACAATGTCAAGGTTAATCATTCATTTCAAGTAGATCCAGCCTTTGTTAAAACATTATGTCCAGGAGTGAATGATGATATGTATGAATCACAAGGTATGTTTTCCTGTTTTGGGAAGTCTGGGTTTTATAGCAGGGACTTGATTTAAATGGATATTTTAATAACAGTATGCTCATTCTAATACTTTGCATTATTATCACATCTTTGAGCCTCGTGGCGGCCCAATTAGATACATACTGCTAGTGTCATGATCCTTAACCTGTTTTGCAGATGTGCTTGAGAGAGATTGAATGACTTGTCTGGTAGCATCCAGCTAATAGGTGATTAAGAGTCAAATAAGATCATGCTCACATGTACTGCAAACTTGTTGAGGGGAGGGAGAATATAGAGGTGCATAGAGTTTCCCTGGGTAACAGAAACAGAGCCTTGGATGTACTCTGTGCTCAGTTCAAGGTTTCACGTGAATGACTAAGATGATCCTAACAGTTTGATGTGCGAGTTAGAAGGCTTGGCCTGTGAATAAGAGAAAGGCTTTTTAACACTCTGTGGTTTTTCCTTTTAAAACATGGAGATGATTAAGACTGTCCATGTTTTCTTTGCTTGAGTGGAGGTCAGAAGCATAAATACAACTTCATAACTATTGTTTCAATGTGTATCTGGCAACTTTCTCCAAAGTAATTAAAACTCCTTCCACCTATGTTGGCTTCAGAATTGTAAAGGGAAATTCTCCAGTTGTTCAGGGAAAGATAGCATAAAATCAAGGCATTGTTATCTCTGAAATATTGCCGTCTAAGAAACCTGATTGTTTTACCTAAATCATCAGTAAGCTGATTAAGCCTCATTCCTGCCACTCAAATACTTCCTTCCATGGAGGAAGGTTTTTGACATTTTGTGGCCCAGGCAGGAAAGTTATGAATTTCTAGATTTCAAAAAATTAACTTAAGTGTTGCTTCTAGGCTAAACAGCTGTGTGCATAGGTCCTAGATATTTTCTCAAAGGCCCCCATACTTATGTCCTCTCATTGGGGAAATGGAGTAAATAAAGTAGACGATTTCAGGATGAGTTACAGGGCTAAGCAGCTAAAAAAGCACTCTGACAACAGCTGTGGAAATGCAGGAAGAAAAGTGGAGTCTTTGTTGTTTAATGGTCTCGGAAACACCACATTCTTTTAATAGAGATCTAAAGACAGGAATCATGTCACTCTCAGAGAGCTCACATGTGTTGTTTTTATTTTGTTCCTTAAATGCCTGACTTGATGCTGGGTTGTTGAGACAGAGAAGAGAACTTCAAACAAGTGTTGTCTGCTTTTTCATCTCCTGCGCATCACCCGCTTCTGTCCTGTACCACCACATTGGTTACCTTCTGCATCAAAGTATCAGCATTTCACATAAACCTAAACAGAAAAAAACAGAAAAAACCCCCCAAAAACAAAACAAAAAACCTAACACTCTCTATGATTAGAGAACACACATCCTCATTCCAGGCTTTTGGATGGGGAGAGGGTAACATAGGACTGCAATTCTAGAGAAAGTGCTAGATTTGGAGTCTTGAGTAGATTTCTTTCTTCTAGTATTATCTACATTGTGTGTGTGTGTGTGTGTGTGTGTGTGTGTGTGTAAAACTCAAACTTCGGCACATGAAAAACTTGTTAAAAACTCAAATTCCTGGCCTCAACTCAGAGATTTCTGCTTCATGTTCTGAGAAACCATCAGGGATCTGCATTTTTAAAAAGCATCTCAGAAGAAGATCATGCATTTTCTTTAAAAAAAAAAAAGTAAACAGTCATCATCTCTTTCACTCATTTGGCATTTTCCAGTTTTCAAAATGCTTGCGCATACATATTCAGTTCCAGTTCAGTTCTAGATGGGAATGATTATTCCCATTTTGAGGATAAGAAACTCCGAGTTTAGCTATGATTCCTCGGGGCCTCGCTCCACACCCCTCTCTTGCCCATCTCGCTGTAGTTCTCACCTGAGCTGACCTTTTCCTTTTTGGGGGATGAACTGCAGAAGGCCAGGAGTCCCCAGACAGCCAGTACTATCTATGCCTGCCTTCCTCAAGGAGGAGACAAACCTTCTGGTAGCCAAGGGAGGAAAATGATTTTATCTGTGAATTGTGAACGTTCCTTAACTGATGGTGTTATCAATTGATTTTAAGTAATTTCTCATGTCTTTTCCATTTTTGCAAATGTATAGAGTTCACTTTTGGAGATTAGGGGTGTGTGTGTGTGTGTGTGTGTGCACGCACGTGCGTGTCTTTTCCCTGTTTTATTCTGTACTGTTACTTACTCAGTCATATTGAACTGTCACAGGGGATTGTGTTCCATGTTGACAGTTGGGATCTCCCCTCTCCGGGGCCTTGTCTAATTGATCCTCCTCCTAGCTGCTTCTCCATCAACCCCTGTCTGCCTGTGTTATTTCCAGAAGCAGCGCAGAATATCCAGGCCCCCCACAGCAGGGTTGTTTGACACAGTGCTCAGTCTAAACAGCCTCAGAGGCCTCTAAGTTCTTCTCCTGGCCTAAGCGGATTTCTGCGAGGTCTGTGCTCACATCTTGGGATGGGAGTTCTTGGGACCCATCCTCTGAGTGCCATATCCATTTTTAGTAGCTACCAGGGCCTGCACATTCTTCACCCTCCATTCGGGGGTTTGGAAGATGCACTTGTTTCTGTTGGAAATCATCCATTTAATCTTCTGGCACTACCCTTGATGCTTAGTGGACAGACTGAAGGGGATTAGGAATACTTGAAGATGAGGTGAAGAGAGATTGTAAGTAAATAGCCACCTCCAGACCTTAGCAAGAATGGAAGGTGATTACTCCCTTATGTTTCAATAATCTTTCATGCTATATTTCATCTTGGGTGGCAAGATCTTCTCTGCTGAGTTCTCTGTTAACATCTATCTGTCCTCAGGAGCATCTGGAGACCTGACTGCACTCCAGAGCTGGTTTTTGACTGCCCTTTCCACAGTTGTCCTCTCACCCCTCCTGGATTCTCCTCTCTGTGCTGGGTGCTCACTTCATCCCCCATTGTTTTAAGGATGCGAGCTTCTTTGCAGCTTTCTGGATAGAACCAAGAAAACTGGATTTCAGGGATGTAGAAGCACTTTATTCCAAAATGAGCCGAAGGTGGGGCCCAACGTGAGGGCCCAAAAAGCCATTGTTACTTTATCTAGTGTCCACGGCCTTCCCTCCTAAGCAGAGAATTGTGCGTGCTCCAGCTTCTGGAAGAGAGAGGGTGCACTGCTTTCCCTCAGCAACTCCTTCCCTAACCCCTTCTTTGTGTACTCAGGGTCCTTCAACCGGTCGGTGGTGGTGTTTTCTCTTGGGGGAGGGATGGGACAGAACAGACCCGAGCTGCAGTTCCTTCACTCTGCCTCTGAGAATTTCTCATCCAAACCTCAATCACGTAGGATTGCGTAGAGAGGAGAAAAGGGGAGAGACAGAAGACTGAGAAGGGGGAGAGGGGTGACGGGGGAGGAGGGGGAGGGAGGAGAAGCGAGTCTGGGAGCAGAAGGCGCCTGGGAGGGGAGGAGGACCCGAGCGCGCCGCGCTTCCTGGCGCTCCGGGAACCCGTCTCCCCGCGCCCGGCCCCACTGGGGCGTTCACGAGCCCTCGGGCGGGTGGGCGACCAGTGCACGAGGTCCTCCGGCGGCAGCCCGTTCTTCGTCCCACCCTCCGTCTCCGTGGCCGTGTCCCCGCCTGGAGTTTTCTGCGGAGCTAGCGCTCCAGCAGAGCGAACCGGCTGGGCGGCGGCAGCGGCGGCGGTGAGGCTCGGCGCGCCCAAAGCCTC
>NC_043704.1:75347968-75431218 GCF_006229205.1 Suricata suricatta
CCTCGAGGCGACGTCGCCCGCAGCCAGCCCCCGCCCCGCCCGAGCCGACGCGCGGGGGTTCGCAGCGCGCGGGTCACTTCCTTCCTCGGCCGGGATGGGCTGCGCGGGAGCGAGTGAGCGGCCTCGCGTCCGGCGGGTAATCCCCATCTGATCTGCTGCCTGCGAGCTGCGGACTGCCGGGCCGCGCGAGCCTGGGGGGCCCGGGCACCGCGGCGATGACCTGATCCCGAGCCCGCCAGGGCGCCCCCTCCTTCCCTCTTCCCTCGCTCCCTCTGAGCCTGTGCGGAGACCGGCTCGGTGCGGCGGCCCCGGGCGGACCATGGCGGGGAGCTCCAGTTAAGGCGTGTGGGCGCCGAGCAGGAGAGGACACCTTCGGCATCGCTGCCTTTTGAGGGGGCTTATTTAAACTACTGAGTCATTCCAGATTTAGGATTCCCTAAATAATCACCAACTGTGCCGGTCTTGTGCCAGAAAGGGAGCAGTAAGAGCAAGAGCGCCCGCTCTTGGGACCCCGCGCATCCCGGCGCTCGCCTCTCGCGGGTTTCTCCCCGAGGGGTGCTTGGCCCTCGAGGATCTCCCTCCCTCCTTCCCTCCCTCTGTCCCTGTCCCTCCTTCCCTCCCCCTCCCTCGCCTCCCGCTCTCTTCGCAGCGCTGCTGGCGGGGAGTCGCGCGCACCGCAGCTGGAAACAGCTGCCCCCGCCCCGCGCCCCTACCCCGACTCCTGCTCCCGGCTCCCACTTCGCGCCTCCCGGAATTCCAGAACTCCGGCGGCCGGCCCCTGGAGAACCGCAGCCGGCGCGATGCATTCCGTAGACCTCACCCAGCCGGGACGGACCTCCTAATCTCCAGAACTGCGGGCCGCAGGGAGTTAAATTGCTGCCTTCCTCTCCTTCTCTCTGGCGGTTGGTGGCTTGTTTTCTAAAGGAACGTTTTATTCACTTTTTAGTATTTTCTACCGGGGGCACGCTACCCGCCTCGGTCCAGACTCTGCTTTGTAACCGGGTTTTATATGTATGTATGTGTAGATATACTTTGGACACCTTACAACGCTTGCGCCTCTCCAGCGGGGGCACGGCTTGTTGTTTTGGACATCCTTCTTCCGCTTCCATTTGGTACTCTGGAACGCAGTGTGACCAAACTCCCCACCGCCCCTCGGACTCGGATCGCCTCGGGGTGCAAGTTTGGGGTGCAAGAGTCTAGTTAACTGGAAGGCCTGGGACCGCCCCGCCCCCGCTGCCAGCGGTTGGGGAAGTTTACATCTGGATTTTCACACATTTTGTCGCCACTGCCCAGACTTTGACTAACCTTGTGGGCGTCGGGTTTTCGGTACTGCAGCCTCCTCAAATATTAGCACTGCCTCCCCAAGCCTGCCCTGTCCCTCCAGGCCGCCGAGGTCCTGCCGTCGCCCCGGTGGAGCGCGATCCCGAGGGCACGCAGTGGAGCCCGGGGCCTGGGGCCCACCCTGAGCAGCTATGGCTGCGGCGATAGCCAGCTCCTTGATCCGGCAGAAGCGACAGGCAAGGGAGTCCAACAGCGACCGGGTGTCGGCCTCCAAGCGCCGCTCCAGCCCCAGCAAAGACGGGCGCTCCCTGTGCGAGAGGCACGTCCTCGGGGTATTCAGCAAAGTGCGCTTCTGCAGCGGCCGCAAGAGGCCCGTGAGGCGGAGACCAGGTCAGTAGAAGCCCAAGCAGTGGGCTCCCCAGAGCTGACACCCCATTCCCCCTTTGCGAGCACCTGGGGGCACCCACTGAAGCGAACCAGAATCCTCCTGTGCCATTCTGACCCCCGCTGCGCCCCTAATTTCCAGACGTCTCTCTTTCAATCACCCCCTGTCAGTTAATAGCTTCTTGTCCCATATTCAGGAAAACACTTTGTATCTTGAGCAATCCACGGGTTGACTAGGAGGAAAGCTCCTGATCCCAAATAGCCTGTCGAATCCTTGAGGGCAGCGACCATCTCATTCATTCATATTCATTCATATTCTCTTTCTCTCCCTCTCCCTCCCTCCCTCCCTCCCTCTCTTTCCCTCTTTCTCTCATCCATCCATCCATCCATCCATCCATCCATCCATCCATCCATGTATCCAGTGCTGATACTGCCTACTGAGGACCTAAATATACATAAACCTTCTTCCTTATATCTCCCATAACATTTTGCATAGTTCTGGACACAGACACTTAGACACCAGATGAACTTAAATTTGTTCTTTTTCTAACTCTTCCTCCAGCAACATATGATATTACACATTTCAGACATTCCGATCAGTTCTCACCTCCCCACTTTCCCACATGCCCTTTCACTTCTTCTTACACAGACCTTTTTCTTATTCTCTTCCTCCAGCTACTCTCCTAGTTTCCAGGGTTGTTCTGCTCATTACTTTCCTCCCCCCCTTGCACACTCACACTTTCTTTTGGGACATTAAGGAAATAACATAGTATATGCAGTTTGGCCTAAGGTAGTATGAAGAAAACTTTAGACTTATCAGAGATTTTCTTGTTCAGGCCTTTCTGAAGTTGATTCCTTTTGTCCCTAAACTCAAATGGATGGATCTTTATTATCAAAAGGAAATTGGATACCTTGATTTTCAGGGGGCTTATTCTCAGCTTAAACCAGGCCAGCTTGAGAGAATGAATGCTGAATTGCCCAGATCCGTGCTTCCACCAGACTTTGTGAATCCTCAGGGTGTGGCCTGCCCTGTCATTTGCAATCTGCAGATACTCTCCCCTTAGTGTGGACAACTGAAAGGAACTGCAGTCTAGAAGGAAAGCTTGCTCTGTGGTCAGTTGACTGGTTTAGGGTAGCATCTTTGCAACTCTGATGGTGATGTTCTCCTGGGTTCCAAAAATGAAACACATTGGCTAGGGTCATAGGGGTGAGGAAAACATTTGGAAAGTCTGAACAGTGGGGCTCCAAATTAGTTTAGAAATTCGGGATTAAATCTTGTAAAGAAGCCATCTCATTTTAATTTCTCCCATGGATTTGCATGGCATGATTCGCTCCACAGTGGGCTCATATTTTCATTCTGTGATATTGATTAAATAGTAAATTTCAGGAGTAAACAAAAAGATTATGATCCCAAGGCAAGAGCTACTAAAATCTCTGTTGTTTTACATTCAGTTAATGTAGACGGTTAATTTCATAAACTGAAGATTTATATGAAAACAGAGCTCTGTATTTATAGTGTATACAATTCATATTAGGGGAAATAAAATCATTTGTCTTTCTGTGCAAGGCTCATTTGGGGGTCGTCTTCTCTGAGGGCTTATGTGGTCTGCAAGGAACTTCACGACCCTGAATTCAGTGTGACTCTTCTTACAGTTCAGTCTTTGAAGTACGTTCTCGTACTCTAGTTAGGATAAATAAATGATGCTTGTGAATAGATCCTACTCAGCCTCGTCAGTGCTAAACATGGCAGTAAAAGTGATAGGTGGATGGTATTTGTGAATGGATAAGCTAAACTCCCCTGATCCTTGTGGAAGTTGATTTGGAGATGAACAACTTGCATGGCTGAATTTTTACATGGGAAATTGCTTTCTGTGGCCCTTTCCTTAGCCTCTCATTAGAAAATAGAATTTGAGGGAATTGCTGAGTTTATTGTTTTCTTCAGTGTTTATTTAATCTGCTTCTGTTTTTCATTTACATAGTGTACATCTTGGCAGAGAGGATCCTGGCTGGTGACTTCCTTTAGCTAAAGTCTCACAGTAATAATCTGGCAGAGAGATGACAGGCCCTGTTTAGACATGCCCAGTGCAAGGCCCACATGAATGTTTCTGTACACCGTGGACTTCAGTTTGGTCTGCAGTTTAGCTTAGAAGAATAGAGTGTGGGGTGCAGAAAAAGATTTGGAAAGATGATAGTGTGCTATTATCGTTACTAACAAAGCCAAATAATTAGTCTGTTGATTTGCTGTCAGCAACCATGATTCACATAGCATGGGATGAGCCTATTTATAGAGAGATAGCACCTTCTACATCTTAATTCCAGGGAGATTCTTTTACTGGATTGGGAGGAAGTTGCTAAACACCAAGAAAAAAAGCTATTTGAGGGAGTCTGTTTTATAAGATTTGTTGTTACCTTCACTTAATATTTGAGTTTTTCTTCGAATCATTTGCCCTTCTACGTCATATCTTTATGAACTATAAGCCGAGTCACAAATGGTAATCAAGTAGTGACATGGAATAACTTTTCCTGATAAAGAATTCCCACTCTGAACTTCTGTCATTGAGATACATGTTCCATTGACCCGACTTTACAAGGGAATGAGGCTAAGGCAGTGACACTAAGTCAGATGTTGGATGAGAAAGGCCACGGTTGTATTTCTGATTTCAGGGCTGACATACTGAGTGTCTCTCACTTTCTTGTCTCAGTTCACCAAATTCTGATATGTATAAGGTTGAAACGTTATAAATACTGAAATTACATGGCAAAGGTTTCAGATTTTAAAATCATGATATTGCCAATTAAAATGAGAAGTAACAGAACAGAACCTCACATTGTCCAATTCCAGGGCCATAGTGCACATCACATACTTAATCATGCCTTCCCGGGAGCGCGATGTGGTGGCTCCCCTGGGATTGTACAGCACAGTCCTTACTTAGATGAGAAATCCTAGCATCAGAGCAAGTTGGTGGTCTATGAAAGGTCACGTAGCTAGATTGTGGCAAGATTGGGACTAGAACTAGATCCAGTTGATTTTTCTTGCCCATGCTGTTCACAACACAACACTTAGAAAAGCAGTATAAAAAACTGTGTGTTCTCTATTAAAGGGGAAATGATTGTGTAGATTTGGCCTTTATTTTAGCCATTAGGGATCGCTGCTGCTGTTTTTGTTTATTATTATTATTATTTCATAATTAGAACATGAAGAGTGCAGAATACAGGAGTTAACACGCATTATACAATAAATCCATTAGTGAAGACATACAGACAACACAGGAATACTTAGCCGCTTAGGCACTGTATGTATTGTGGCTCTTTGGAAATGAGATGTTGCAGACCTTGAACGGGCAAGTTGGCTGAAGTCACTGAACCGCAAAAAAGCCTTTAGAACATTTCTGTTCATGTACCTTTTAATTAGAAAAGGAGCATTCTTATGTTATTATTTACATCATTATTTATGGGTCAAATACCTGTATGAGCCAGGCCTGCTAAAATTTTTGCTTATATGATGATTTGGTACATCAAGGCTATTAGTACATCCATGTGAATTATGTGGCTCATTCATTTATGACTTGTGTTCTACCTTTGAGTAGAAACACCTGTACAGATGGCAGACTCCCAGAACATTTATATTTTGACTCAAAAGTTACTGCAGGTAATGGATAGCATTTACTATCAAGAAGGGGAAAATGTTTGTCGACTCTCTGAATGTTGGGGCGGCCATGAACCTTGGAGGTCATCTATATCACTCTAAGTTTTCACATGAGAGCCCTCTGGAAGGTATAGTAGTGAGAAAAGCCTTAATCTGTGCATTTTAAGTGATTTTTAATTTTTTTTATTTTTCTATATCATTTAATTCCTTCCCTTCAACCAGAGCATTAACAAAATCAGCAATCTGGAAAAATTCCTCATCTAAAAAACATTAGATATCTTTCATGTCTTATGTATTTGATTTTATAAGCCCCTCCCTTTTGAAAATGATGTAGTATATTTTCACTGAGTGGATAAGATGAATCAAGTAAGTGATTATAATTTTTGCTAAATTTTGTTGCCTTTCATTTGTCTTATTTTTGAGTCATTTCTGCTGTTCTAAAAATTGTGTTTATTCAAAATATTTCAATATCCTTCCAACTTGTTTTGGTACATGTATAGAATTTAATAGCACACTCATTCAACATTTTACTATCAAATACATCCTTTTACATAGATGAAGAAAACATTACAGAAAATAGAAACTTCAACAAGAAAATTGATGAGAAGGGGGAAATAATGCTTAATCATGGGATATGTGGAACATAAATTAGATTTTTATAAATTGAAATACTTTTGGTCAATATATAGATCAAGAATAGTTTCATATGATTGGTGATATTTTACATTTTTAGCAAGTACTTTTATTGTATTTTCATTTTTTAAAGTCTGACTCCTGTCTTAACTGCAATATCAGCCTAATTAAATAATAATTTGGCTTGATATCTGCTAAAAAAATTTAAAAAACAGAGAAGCTTTTCTCTTCAGAAACCCACCCCAGGGTTTAAACTGATATTTTGTATGTGTGATTTTTTTTAAAATCCTATTTTCTCTAAAGCAATACATTCTCATCAACAAATTAAGTTTCCGTTGTAAAACATTTTAAAATAGCAGGTACTGTGATCTCTTGATTTCTTTTATCCCACAGAGATCTCATCAAGCCATAATTCAGGATTAAATCTTTTAAGTTTTAATGAAGTTGGTATTTTTGAACAGAATTAGGAAAACAATTTGCAGGAAATGAGGCAGTCTCTGTATTTGAGGATGCAATAGGAATATTTTGGATGATCTTTAGAAACTAAAGCTGTGGCTCATAAAATTATATGTAGAAAGAAAGTACTTGCCTTCCTAGTATAGCGCCACATTTCTGTTCTTGCTGAGAGCATCTTTATGCGTGGATACATAGTGTGGATTTGGTTTGGGGAATTCGTTAATACTGATTACTTTTCTCTTGTCTCTCCCTTGCATGTTTCATCACAATGTGTTTGCTATTGACTTTTCCTCCTAGAATTATTTTAGATTTTATGAGGGCTCTCAAAGATGGCCTCGTTAGAGGTGGCCCCGTTCATTTACTACATTTTGCATTCTAATGGTCTACCCATCAAACTAGAAAGCTTTACTTGTTTAAAGAAAGATGCACCATATAGAAAGGGCTCTTGTTCAAAGGCCACCTTCTATTCATCTGTAAAAAGGAGGAGTCTTAGATACAAAATGCCTGTAAATTAATCATATATAATAATAATTAACTGGACTAAACTACTTAAGGATTTACAGAGTTTCTTCACAGCTTTTCCCCCTTTTATTCTTTATAGCAATACACTGATTTGGTTAGCCCGATCTTTGTAATCAGAAAACTATGCTTCAAAGTGTCAGAGAGACTTGCTCAAGTTCATGGAGTGAGGAAATGGCTAAGCTGTCACATGACACCCACCCCCTACCCTGTGGATCATCTGCCTTTATCTTCCATTAAGTTGAGCTAAGAAGGCTGAATATGAATAACCTGATTTGATTTGAAAGTGGGAAACTCTTGTTGGGTGAATCAAATGAAGAGTTCAAGGACATGTGGAGTATGATGACAGGTTTGTTTTGCTCTGTGTGTGATCTAGAGCGCCCAGGGAGGATCTCTAGTGAGGATGAGGCATGAAGTGGAAAGACTGGTGGCTAGGTTGATATGTGCTGGTCCCAGGCTCCTGGCTAAGGTGTCCCTCTCAGCATGCCAGGAGCCTCGGAGATGTCAAGGGTTGCCACTTGGGGCACCTAAGGCCTCGTAGGGAGACTTGGGTCCAGAGGGATGGGCTTTCTTGACTGTAGGCATAAACAATTGCTTCAGATGTTTACACATGTTAAGAGGTTAATACCAAGGTCAGGAGAGTCCTATAGGATTTAGTCTGCCTGTTGTTTTCTTTTTCATTTTCTCTTTTCTTTTCCGTTTAACTGATGGTGAAGCAGAGTGGTTAAGTAAATGGATTTTGGTGTGGGATATTCTGGATATATTATTTGTAAAAACAGTAGGCACCTTTCTTAATATCTTTGAGCCTCAGTTTGCTGATCTATAAAATGAAGATATGATCTCTAACATTTAGTCAGGAAACATTTCTCTGAGGAAGAGTCATTCAAGTTGAATTCTGAAGGAGGGGGCGGGGAAAGAGGGATGGAAGAATGTTCAGAGCAGAAGAGAACAACTTTTGTGAAGATTGAGGTGAGAGGGAGGTGAAGTGTAGATTGAATAACTAGAGCAAGGGGTACAGGTAATGTTGGAAAGTGTGTCAAGGGCTGAGTTGTAGGGATTTTGTATTTTAATCGAGGATCCATAAAAGGGTCAGAAATAAGAGGTGACATAATATGACTTGCATGGTTAAATGGCTGCTCTGGCTTTGGAGAGGAGAATGGATTGTAGGATCGCCAGAGTAGAAGCTAAAGAATCATAGGCAGGCTAGGGCATAAGTCTGGGCTAGCAGTTCTCAAATGTGGTGTGGAGGCCCTCGGAGCTCCTTGAAAACCTTTCATTGGGTCCACATAGTCAAAACTGTTTTCATAATAGCATGTCCTAATACTGATTATTTACTCTTTTCATTCATTCTGTTACAAGTGTCCAGTGGAGTTTTCCAGAGATTATGTAATATATCCACAATTATTTGGAAATGCTATTAAAATTTTTTCTCCCTTTTCAACCATGTATCTGTGTGAGGCCAGGTTGTCTCTATGGACTTCAACCACAACAACATAATCCAAGAGATTAACTGCAGAAGCAAATTTAAGAATCCAGCTGAATTCCATTAAGCCAGGCATTAGAAAGACATGCAAGCATAAAAACTACTTTTTTAGAAATTTTTTGTTTTGGAAATTATAGATATGTTTTGTTAAAACATGTTATGGTATTAATATTTAATGGGCTTATTGTTATTTTTAATAAATATTTGAACATTTTTGTTGTAAGTTCTAAACATGGTAAATTTTGGATGATATAAGCCATATACCTAGAGGCTTTTTTGGGTATTCAGTAAGTTTTAGAAGTCTTAAAAGGATCCTGAGATGAACAAATTTGAGAACTATTGGCCTAGGCTATAGATAATGTTGACCTGAACATTTTGGCAGTTGCCATGGTTATGAGAAAGGGAGGGGGAGGTAGAGTGAACAGAGCCTGATAATAGGTAGATCCGAGTCAAGAGCAAGTAAGCTGTCTGGATGATACCTGGCTGAACCATTCCGCAGTGAGTGGTAACTTTGTTGAGATGGAGGGGAACTGTGGAGAAGCAGGATTGATATGCATTGAATAGTGCCATTCCCAAACACAAGGCACTATGGAATGCTAAGGTGAAAATTTGAGTAATGGTATTAATTATTTTTAATAGTCTTTATACTATGATGAAAATCCTGATTACCCATCTGTATAAGACTATCTACTTTATTCTTGAATTCTCAAGGAAACATTTTCGAATACTTGCTCTCCACCATTGATAGAGCCTTGCTTGCAAGGGTAATCCTATAAGCAAATTCATTTCAGGCAGAGAAAAATATTAAAGAAAGTAGAAAACCTACATAATTTTTCTAGTCTTCTAAAATTGAAATAAAATGCTACTCAAAGACATTGAAGCTGGTTCAGTCCTGAATGTGTGCTGAATATGGCTTTCTTTATGTGTTGCTCCTAGGTGGGTTTCATTTGTGCGTTTAAATCAAGTTCATTGGTCTTTGTATAATCAAGTGAGTTTGTAAAGACAAACTTTTAAAGTCTTCCTTATTTTATCTGCCCAATGTTAGTCATTTCATTAGTTTGTGGTATTTATATATCCCTTTGCTCCCTGCTTCTAATCATACTGTTGTTAATGTCTCTTAATTGGAGTTTAAGTGTTTACAGTCTTTTAAAATGACTTTTCAGGGGTCATTTAGAGTAGAGAGAGCCATAAGTCCTAAGAACACACTTGGTTTCCTGGAGGAGAATGACATGAGACAAATAGGATCTGTAATCCAATCACAAAATGTTAGAGTTTAGAGGTTATATAGGCCAGCAGTTCTCAAAGTAGCTGCAAAATGAAATCACCTGTGAGTTTTTAAAGTGTGCTAATACTATACACCCAGAAAATCTGAGTTAGTGTGTCTACTCTGGAGCCCAGACATCAGTCATCAGTTTTGTTTGCTTGTTTTGAACTTCCTAGGGGATTCTGAAGTGCATCCTGGGTTCACAACCACCAACTATTCTAGTATCATCCTTTCATATAGTACGACCCTTAAACAACAACAAAATAGTTATTTCATTCATGAATGCCTTTAGGAACATATTCATAATCCCTAGAAACTATGTACATTATTTTAAATTATAATGATGATTTTTTCTTTTTGCTTACTGCTGAATCTTTCAAGGGTTCAATGGCATCCAAAATCTAAGCCACACGAATGTGGTCTCTGTGTGCTTCTTCTTTCTGACCAACATGTGAGTTCCCTAAGATAGGAGCTGGGCACTGTTCCTTATTTCTCTTAGTATATCCTAGCATCCTGCTGCTGTCACTACAGTTCTTCAATTGCTATTAAAGAAGTGAGGAAATGACATACCAACTCTCTGAATCTTACCTTTACAGCCAGCCCCAGAGAAAGAGGGTTGCTTGCTAATATCTCCAGTTGTCACCCAAGGATGCTGAGGTCTAGCCATCCTGGGGCTCCTCATGTTCATGAATCTGGTTAGAAGTATGCAGATTATGAGTTTCAACTGAGGTTTGTTTTTCCTGGTCTTCTTTTTTTTTTTTTTTTCCCCTGGACTCTGCCAGGACTGGAAATGGACCTGTTTCTTTTTTTTTTTCTTTCCATTTTTTTAAAAAGATCTTTATTTTTTTAATTTTTTTCCATAATATTTTATTGTCAAATTGTTTTCCAAACAACACCCAGTGCTCTTCCCCTTAAGTGCCCTCCACCATCACCACCACCTCTTTTCCCCCCTCCCCCTTCCCCCTCAACCCTCAGTTCATTCTCAGCACTCAATAGTCTCTCAAGTTTTGCATCCCTCTCTCTCCTCAACTCTCTCTCCATCCTCCGCTCCCCCTGGTCCTCCATTAGGTCTCTCCTGTTTTCCTGCTAGATCTATGAGTGCAAACATATGGTTTCTGTCCTTCTCTGCCTGACTTATTTCACTCAGCATGACACCCTCAAGGTCCATCCACTTTCCTACAAAGGGCCATATATAAAAAAAAAAAATCTTTATTTTTAAGTAATCTGTACACCCAACATGGGGCTCAAACTCACAACTCTGAGATCAAGAGTCGTATGCTCCATCAACTGGGCCAACCAGGTGCCCCTGGACCTGTTTCTTTCTTTGAAAAAACAAGGAAACTCTATTAAAGGACATCTAAGGGCCTTATTTTAGCTTACGAAGTTATTAAATAGCTCCCCTTCCCGCAGGAGAAACACTCATGAATGAGGACATGACATATTCATCTGTTCCCTGCTTTTTACTTACACAGGAATTATGAAAACTATTTTCCTAGTGTGCTATTTAGGATGTTCCTAACTGTCTCCCATGGCTTAATTACTTGTAATGAGCTATTAAACATATCTTTGTCAAAGGTATTGGTCTTTATTTCTTTTGACCCCAATTTAGACCCATTCTGTTCATCAAGGATTGTAGATTAAATCCAGTGTGCTGTAGTGTTTAAGATTTTTTTTAAACCTAAGGTTAAAAAGGGGATTGAAATGAAGTATGAAAGATTTAGGAGAGAAAAACTATGAGCTTGTATAAGTTATTATAAAAAAAATAAAAATTTCGGGAAGGTATTTTTTTCTTGTTACTGGTGACATAAATGTTTTATTTTAATTTGGGGAATTCAAAAGATGACCCAGATCACCTTCACAATGTCCTAGAATCAGATAATACTCCTCAAAAAATTAAGAACCAGGGGAAAAATTTAAATAAGTACCAAAAGTAGGGTTCCATATTCAAATTACCTGGTTAGAGTAAGTGTCAGATTCTGTTTCTAGACAAATAGCACTAGCTGAGCTGTCTATATAATATCTATCCCATATGTGATATTCTGCTGGGGAGAAGACTTTAAGAAAAGACAGCCATGGGATTCCTGGGTGGCTCAGTCAGTTAAGTGTCTGACTCTTGATTATGGCTCAGGTCATGATCTCATGGTTTGTGAGTTCCAGCCTAGAGTTGGGCTCCATGCTGACAATGAGAAACCTGCTTGGCATTCTCTCTCTCCCTCTCTCCTTACCCCTCCCCTGCTCCTGCTCTCTCTCTCTCAAAATAAACATGAAGAAAAAAAGAAAGAAAAGACAGCTACTGAAAATCACATAAAGAGGTTGGAACAGAAAATGTTAGCCAGTGTCTGAGTAAGTGATAAAAATGATGAAAAAGAAGGAGGATCTCAAATTTCAAGAAAACCCAAGTTTCTCACTATTTAGAGAGTTAAAGCTACATGGTCCTGCTTTACTGTTTCAAGGAAGACTGTAGTGAGACTTTGCAATTAGAATGTAGCCATGAAGTGAAGTGTTGGGTTGTGGCATATGAGGTGATAATGGTCCAGAAACTCAGAATTCTAGGAAAGGAAGTCCTGTTGATAGAAACCCAGACTTCCTCTGTAGCCCTTTCCTCATGGGGTATCCCTCAGAGAGATTGGAAAAGATTTATTTTCTCTTCAGAACAGTGGATAGGGCTCCTGTTTGCCTCCTTGCTTACTCCCTCTTTCCCTGACGGGTCCCAGGGCCATTATCCTTTGTAGCTTTTCCCAGGAAAGTAGTCATCAGCACCTTGGCTGGGCTCCTTTCACATTTTGCAGCCCTGGTATCTTGGGATACCTTCCCTTGGTACTCTTACCTCTTCACCTATAAGCCATGAGAAAATCAACACCAAGAATAGAACTCACTTCAAAATCATACTTCTTTGCAGCTCTTAAGCTGTATTTTCTGGTTTACTACATGGATTCTTGAGTTAGAGTCCCATTCATTATAATGCTGCTAATGGGACTGCCATCTTGGTTTGGAACCCAAACATAGGGATTCCTTGGACCATTTCTTATTTTCAACTAAACCATAGTCCTGCCCCCTCTCTTTCTTATGCTGAGCAAACACATTCTGTCCATTGCTTGTTTCCATGGAGCTGCTGGGTACATATCCTGCAAAGGCTGGAGAACAGCAAGGTTCATGCACCTTGGTTCAGTGTTTGAATCCAGGAAATGCCTGAAATTTTGATTAAAAATTCTTGTTAGAATTGGCACTTTGTTGAGGTGCCTGGATGGCTCAGTCGGTTAAGTGTCCAACTTCAGCTCAGGTCATGATCTCGTGATTTCTGAGTTTGATCCCCTGTCAGGCTCTGTGCTAACAGCTCAGCCTGAAGCCTCCTTCAGGTTCTGTGTCTCCCTCTCTCTCTACCACTCCCCAGCTCACACTCTGTCTGTCTCTCTCAAAAATAAATAAACATTAAAAATAATTGGCACTTTGTTTAATACGTTTTCTCATGCCATTACACAAGTGAGTGTCCATGACATCTACCTTGAGGATGGGGGTCAACATAATGGGGTATACAACTTAAAATGTTGATAGGTTTGAATTGGAAGACATCAGAGCTCATTACAGTCATCCACCTTACAGAGGAGGGAACTAAGACTCTGAAGGCATGAGTTAGGTCACACAACTATGAAAGGCACTGAGTACTGAAACTCAGCAGAGTACTGAAACTTGGCATAAGCTTATGCCTTACTGTCTCCTGGGGGACACTGCCAATGCTGATAGAAAGATCTATCTATCTGTTATTTGTCTTGACCAATTTCAATGTGAGTGGTTGCTTTTAAATATCTATAGTCAAATTATATTGCCTAACACCTAACTGTTTGCCATGGGCTTGGGCACAGGATACAGCAATATGAGGAAGACCCTGTTCTTTTCCTTTAGGGCAATATATTTAAGATTTGTTAACTCAGGCTAAATTTGTATTACTCTGTTCCAATTAGTTTTGTTGTGTTTTTTTGGATAGTTTCTCCTTTAATATCTATATTTCAAGAAAATAACAATGTTTCTTAATTTAAAAAGTTAGCCACAATTTGTCTTTTAAAAATGCTTTGTGTGTGTTCAGAGCCTGGCCAAAGGCATGCTGTTTTATTTATATAAGGTCGGCATGAATGAACTGCACAATCAAGGCTCTTTCTTCATCCTCCCAGTCCCAGTGCTCTGGTCAACTCCAATGTTGTTGACCTTCCTGGAACAGTTGCCACATCTATCCATTTAAGTTCCTTTTGTCTATAGTTGTTTCTCTTTTTCCCATGAGGGATGACATTAACCTGCACACCTATCATCTACTCACCCACGGGTAACTCCTCATTTACCCACCCTGGTACAGTACTGCCCATTATTTGAAGCCTACCTCTACTGTCCTCACTTCTGCTAGATCTTCTCAGATCCTCCTGGGTAGAATGAATCACGGACTGCCCCAGGCTTCCTTTGGCTTTGTACCTGTATTGTCTGCAGCTCAGTCTGTCTTGTCTTATAATTACTGTATAAGTACCTATCTCTGCTTTGAATCTATAAGAAAAGGGCCATGTCATGGCAGCGCTCTTTCCAAAGCAGGTGGTCAGAAATAACTCTTCAAAACAAAATGAATTCCATTGGTGACTAATGTGCTCATGGCATCATTACTAGTGATGCTCCAGCAGAATTTCTGCACAAATGTGAAAATGCTGAGCAAGAAAAGGAATTAGTATTTTAGGTTACTGTCATTTTCCTCTTACTTGATGTTAAAAAAAACATATATCATCAATTTTCATTTGATATACAGCATTAGATAAATACAAAAACCTCTTATGTTCCCTTTCTCTTCAACCCAAGTCCCAGTTGCCATCCCTGTTTCACTCAGTATATGCTTTTCTCTATCCTTTTCCTTAGCAGAGTAACTACTTCTAAAGGGGGAAGTTGCTATGGGAATGCTAAAAGAAGCAGCATCTTTATATTAATTTAAATCTTTGACCCAGAAACTGAGGGAAAGTGGGTGGTGTGGCCAATTTGGAAAAGGGCCCATTTGTATTTTGACTGGCTTTGGTTTCTTAACATTCGGTTAATGAGGAATAACCTTTGCCATTGATTTCAACTTCAGTCATGTCTGGTCCTGACATTCACAGTTGAGACCAACAAGTCATTTTAGTGTTAAATACCCTTGGGGGAACATAGCCACTCTGGTTTCCACGTTCCTTGGTGAAGCTCTAAGTGATGGGGGAATACAGTATTGATTGGGTCTAATGGAAAAGCTTTTTTCTGTCAACTCTTTATTACCTCATTGGTGTTTCTTCCTTCCTCTTCTCTTTCTCTTAAAGCTATTGATGGCAGCATTAAGTAAGTCTTTTGTATATGCTACCATCCTTGGTATTTCTTCTTTTGCTTGGTTTAAAACCCAGCCTTCTTCTTAAGAAGATGTGAGTAAAAGAGGTTTTGAGCTGAGTCTAAGGTAACACAGTGTCACAGAAATAACATTGGTCAGGGAGTCAGACTCTTTTTGACCTTGGGGGAATCTTTTTTCTTCCCTTCAGCTAGTTTCCTCATTTTCAGAATAAAGGGATCACATCAGAGGTTTCTGAGATCATCTTCTTTCAACTTTATCATTCTTGATGTATGTTTCTGGTGTTAATACTTATAGAGGACAGTTGGTTGGATTCTAAGATTCTAAGATAATCTGTCAGATCTAGGAAAATAACTGAATGGTATGTTTTATATGAAATTCTGAAAGTTTTGGCATTATATTAAATGGAATAGCAAAAAAAAAGAATATATTTTGTTTAACAGCTCTCTTCTATCTTCTTATTTGTTCTTAGACTCATTAATTTAATTGGACACAAATTGACTGTGTTTTTAATTTTTTCTTGTATTATTTTAGTTTTCAGCAATTCATTAGGCATTCAGGATAGACTAATTACATAAGCTAGGACTTCGGCACTGAAGGAATTCAATAAGATGGTGGAGTCATATTTTGTTCTACTGGAAAGTACATTTACTTATTTACTATTGCAGCTTCAAAGAAAAGATAACAATACAAAAATAGGAAAAGGAACTATGAGACTGAGTGAAAATTGGAGACTTATTTCTGAATAAGCTAATGTGAAACATATTTCACAACAATTATAAATTAAGCAGTGGAAATGTGGTAAAGTAGAGAGTGCCATAGGAATTGGAATGCTAGTAGAGAAGGAAGTTATGCCTTAATTGTATTATATGCTTTAATTATATTTCCCAGACCTTGAGACATACCCTTTTAATACACTTTGCAGCAAAACTTCATAATAAAAGGAAGGAAGAAACCAAAATTTACTAAATAATCAGGTTTGACATACTCTTAGCAATCATCACATTTGTATAATGGTCAGTTGGTGAAATTTAATTGTGCTCATTAGCAGTAAAACTGTAAGATTGAGAAATGAAGGGTATAATTAATTAGGAAACAGTAATATTTCTTAAAATGATAGTTTAGAGTTTTTGTGAGTTTCATTTAGATATATCACCCATATCATCTATTATCATAGGTGTTGTTGGTATTTGACCTTTTTCTTGGTTAGATCTTTCATTTCTTTATCTGTGCAGTATGGTTACGGTATACTTAGAGAAAATTCAGTTTTATATTTTGAGCCACTGATCATGTTATTTAACCAAAAATAAATTGGCCTGTTCCTTCAATTTAAAGTCTAACACAAAGTCACTTTTAACCCTTCCATGAGAAGGGATCTTTTTTATTCCATTTTGTTTTGTTTTGTTTATTTATTTGGAGAGAGACAGAGGGCACAAGTGGGTGAGGGGCAAAGAGAAGGAGAGGCAGAATCTCAAGCAAGCTCCACGCCATCAATGCAAAGCCTGATTTGGGACTTGAACCCATAAAGTGTAGGATCATGACCTGAGAGCTGAGATCAAGAGTCAGCTGCTTAACTGACTGCGCCACCCACGTGCCCCAGGGATCTTTTTGTTTCTCAAGAAAATGTTGTAACAATCAGTAGGGTCTACCTTACAATGTTTGCCAAGCAGAAGGAATCTTTAAAGAAACAGTTTAGAGGCCTCTTATGGGATTATTTCTGTCTATATAAATATGAATTGAGAATCAAAGTAAGATTCTCTTGAGTTACTGGCTGGTTTGCTGTTGATTATAACACAGAGCTAATAGTAATTTTTTGAGTTTATGCTTATATAGAACTTAGTTATTAATCTATTTTATGCTAAAAGAGAAGACGTAGAGTACTTGGCACATAGATGTCACATAAACTATATTTGTTGAATGAATAATCTTACCAGTGACGTAGACATAACAAAACCAGTGAAAGCTGTCAATTTACTGGTAATGACAGGGTAAATACAAATTACTCTTCCTGTGGAGAAGAAGTAGGGAGCACTCAGTGATGCCTAATGAATATTCATAGGGAAGTTCATCCTCATAATAAGCTATTGAGTTTTTTGGAGATCTGAGTTAGTCACGTTAAATCTTCTAATTCAACTTTATACCACATCTTCGATGAAAAAGAACATGGGTAAAATTAAAAGCAAAATTATACCCATTAATATTGTAATCATAGAGTTCAGGATTCTGAGAGACTTTAAAGGTCATGCAGCATATATGATATTTGTGTCTTCTGACCTTATGAACATTGTTCACTTATTTACATGTTCATACAATTATTTGATACACATCCAATTGTCTACTTATAATCTATCTAGCACTGTGTAGTGGGGAAACAGAAAACAAAGAAACATGAGGCACCTGAGTGGCTAAGTCGGTTATGTGGCCAGCTGTGGCTCAGGTCATGATCTCTCAGTCTGTGGGTTCGGGCCCCGCTTTGGGCTCTCTGCTGACAGCTCAGAGCCTGGAGCCTGCTTTGGATTCTGTCTCCCTCTCTTTCTACCCCTCCCTGCTCACGCTCTATCTTTCTTTATCTCTCTCAGAAATGGAGAAATATTAAGGAAAATAAAAAAAAAAGAAACAGGTCTTTCTCTTGAGGTTGTGTGTTACTGGAAGGTACAGAGCATCACGAATTTCACATGTCGTCCACAGTTTTTCTTCAATGCTCTAAGAGTTCTTTAGTTCTGGAGTTCTTTCATTTTTTTCAATTTTTAAATAATCTGTGCACTATGTTTATAATTTACATAGGTAAATTGAGTTTTTGTGTGTTTTTTATTTTTTACTTTTTTATTTTTGAGAGACAGAGAGAGAGACAGTGTGAGCAGGGGAGGGTCAGAGAGAGAGGGAGACACAGAATCTGAAGCAGGCTCCAGGCTCTGAGCTAGCTGTCAGCACAGAGCCCGATGCGGGGCTCGAACCCACAAACCGTGAGATCATGACCTGAGCCTAAGCCAGCCGCTTAACCGACTGAGCCACCCAGGCGCCCCGGTAAATTGAGTTTTATCTTTTAAACCATTGACCATTTGACTATGTTATTTTACCAAAAATAAGCATGACCTGTTCTCTGAATTTGAAGTCTTTTTATTTTTTTACTAAAAATGTTTTAAAGTTTTATTTATTTTTGAGAGAGAGAGACAGAGGCAGAGACAGAGTGTGAGGCAGGGAGGGGCAGAGAAAGAGGGAAACACAGAATCTGAAGCAGGCTTCAGGCTCCGAGCTGTCAGCAGAGAGCCCGACATGGGGCTTGAACTCATGAACCAGGAGATCATGAACTGACTCAGTCACCCAAGCACCCTTGAATTTAAGGTCTAATATAAAGTCACATTTATAATTTATAGCATTTGAAAAAGTATTTACAGTACCTAAAGTTGCGTGGCATATGGTATGTGTGTTGATGATTCTGATTACCTGCCACTGAAGAAATTTCCAATTTATTAATATCATAGTAGAGGATGTTGTTCAGAGTCACAGATAATAATTCAGGTTTGGTTTGATAAACCTGGAGTAAAATATCCTCAGTTGAGATTAGAATTTCTGTGAGGACTTTAGGAGGTCATGTTATACTTCTGCACAGTAATTTTTGGTTAACTATTCTTGCAACTGCTGTTTTATAATGTGCTTTGAGAAAAGAACTTTATAATTTCACAGTAGGGATTTTATTATTTTTTAATGTTAACCAAATTCTTAGGATTTTCATAAGAGGTTTTTGTCTGCATTCTAAATTAAGTCTCCAGTTGGTCTAGACCTCATGGAATTGATTCAGGCACTTTCACATGTAGATTTCACAGCATGTAAGGTATATGCTCCAAGGCCTTATTGTGTTTAATTTTAAGAGTTCTGAGCATATCTTTGTTCGCAATTTCACTGTTACAGTCTGTGCACTAATGTAATGAAGAGATGTACATTTTACTGGTCCCAATACAGTAGTTCCTTTTACTCCCTGTGCTCATATAAGCCCTGCTCATCATCTAGATCTATTTCCCAAGTTCAACTCTCCACCTTCTCCTTTCTGCACTCACTTAGTCTCTAGATATATTTATCATAAATTTTTTTCGTAATGTTTTTTATTTATTTTTGAGAGAGAGAGACAGTGCAAGCAGGGAGGGTCAGAGAGAGAAGGAGACACAGAATCTGAAGCAGGCTCCAGGCTCTGAGCTAGCTGTCAGCACAGAGCCTGACGTGGGGCTCGAACCCACGAACCGTGAGATCATGATCTGAGCCAAAGCCAGACACTTAATGGACTGAGCCACCCAGGCGCCCCTAGATATATTTATCATGAAATTTGTAACATTTTATTGAAATGCTCATAGTTTTTGTTCTTCTGCTAGACTCTGAGCTTGTTGACAGCTGGGTCCATGAAAGCAGGGTCACCTTTGTAAACAGTAGTGTTTGATATCTTTATTAGAGGCATTCCTGGGTTTCTCTCTCTCTCTCTCTCTCTCTCTTTCTCTCTCTCTCTCTCTCTCTCTCTCTTTTGTTGTTACTGTTTGTTTCTCCTTTCTCTGCTATGGTTTCTCCTTGGATGGGCTCTTCCTTATTTACTTTATCTGTCTTTTCTATATTTCTGACTCACAGCTTGACATCTGACCTCCTTATCCAAATTTCCAACTGCATGCTAGATACCTCCATGTGGTTCCAGTGGTAACTGAAATGCAACCTGCCTCATCTTGAATTTATTATTATCGTCCTCCAGATCTCAAGTCTACTTTGTATCTTGTGTTTCCCATCTCAGTGAATGGTACTACTTCTGACACCAAGTAGGCACTTAGCAAATATAATACTTAGTAGTTCAGGGACACCAACCTTCTTGTCTGCCAACTGGACCCCAATTATCTTTGACTCCCCTCCTCGTTAGTCCCACATTTAGTCATGGGTTTGATCTCTGCATAAGTTTTGTTCCTTCGTTTATTCATCAGACGCTAGCTGAGGACTGTCTGGGGACTGACTATTAAGGGATGACAAGATGAATCAGGTATAGTCACTAACATCAGACAAACTGACTATCTTTGTTCCATGTGATGTTTATCCCCTTCCTCCTGTCACTGCTGAGATTTAGGGACTTTTTCTTACAACGTGAAATGTTATAAGTCCCCCACCTGTTGGCTCAGCCTTTCTTTTTTTGACTCCATGATCAGTTACACAGACTTCTTTTTAAAAATGCTTACTAAATATTATGCTGTTCCCCATAAAAACCTTTGTACAGTTTCCCAGTTGCTTACAAAAGCACTATCAAGTGGCTTAAAAATGACTATTGTTTGCTGAGATCTTGTTCCAGCCGTCTCTTTATCCTTTCTCAGTGCATTTCTCTGCAGCCCCCACACTCTGAGTGTGGCATTTGAGCCAGGGCAGGGAAGATGAGCATGATTTCAGTAGAAGGCATTGTGGGCGGTCAGCATGTGAAGAAATGACGAGAGATGGGAAAGCGTAATGGCTGCGTGGCCCAGCAGTTACTGAGACTCAAAAATACATGGCACAAACAGGCTCTTCCCCATTCCTCCATTTTGCTATTTCCCACGTAGTTTGCAGTCTCAGTAGCCATTTTGGATGTGTTCTATGGAAGGAAAACTCATGGATGTTGGAATATTTTTCATCTACTGAGGGAACTAAGTCAGTGACTGAATCAGCCTAGGCAAGAGCTCCTTCTTTATCCACACGGCTCATCACAGCACCTTTCTTAGTTTAGATTAAATATTTTAAAATTGAAGTGAGAACCTTAGACTATGATTCTAAACATATGTAGTCCTTAGTTCTTTTTGTTGCCCAGGTATTATAGATGATGCTTTCAATCTGATATGTAATGTTCATTTCATCCTTTGTCTCTTAGGTGGAATTTTCTGCCATTGTCTAGTTTAATTGCAGTTTGTACTGACACCTCTGGTTTATAACGTCTCTTAGAAAGAATGCATTTTGAAACATGGGCCTTATACTTAAAACACTTAGAAGAGAATGCCTACTTATTAATTTGTTGTATCAAGTAAAGATTTAAGTTGATTTTAAGTAGAATCAAAATAAGGTGAAATTGCTCTAAAGTTTTGTCTTTTGCTTCTTTTAACTTCATGCAATCAATTTAACACTAAGCACTAGAAATGCTTCATTTCCTTTTTAAAAATCTAGGATTTAAAAAAAGACGTAGTGTTTATGCTGAAGGGATAGCATTAAAATATATGTAAGCAGTTCCCAGATTTCCCCTTGAGGAAATGCTCAGTCCAGATGGTCCCAGACCTCAGGGGAAAAGTGTAGAATAGATATTGTTAAATCAAGGGTTTTTTTTTTTTCTTTTTACGTTTCTCAGCCATTTACTTGTTTCTTTGTAAGATTTTCTTCTTTTTCCTGTTTGTCTTTCTTTCCTTCTTAATTTTTAACATATTTGTTTTCAATAATCAGGTATCACAGATATCATTTGCGAATAAGTAACAAGATTTTGACACTGCTTTTTATTTTCTAAAATAGAAGTTAAAGTTTTTGCTCATTTTGTCTTTTTTTCTATTTCATATGTTTTAGTTAAAAAAACGGAATTTGTAAAATATATTTTCCAAACTTGAGTACTTACTTATATAGTATTTCACAGTCTGACAGTATATAGCAAGATGCTTTCAAAAATATTAACTATCAGGGCGCCTGCGTGGCTTAGTTGGTTGTGCATCCCACTTTGGCCCAGGTCATTATTTCACTGTGAGTTTGAGCCCCACGTCAGGCTCTGTGCTGGCAGCTCAGAGCCTGGAGCCTGCTTTGGATTCTGTCTCTCCCCCTCTCTCTGCCTCTCCCCTGCTCATGTTCTGACTCTTTCTCAAAAATAAATAAACATTAAATGAAAAAAAAATTCAAAAATATTAACTATCTAAAAAATAGGGATAAATTTATGATGGTTTTTAATAAAAACACATGGTATTTAAAAATTTTTATTGTTTGTTCTATACTCCATTTATCTCCAACTCTTATCCCAGTTATCACTGTGTTGAAATGATGTGTTTATAAGTCATATATATCCCTTCATAGATTGGATTCTTTTTAATGCATGGTAGTTGTAGTCACCGTGACATCCTGTATCTTATCTGGCATATCATTACATTTCACTAGACAAAAACAGAAAAATAGCATCTAATGTATGTCAGTTTCTATAACTTCAGTATAAATCCTGACGTCTTCCAGTATAGCAATTTATGTTCAGTAGCTGAGGCTCCACTACACAGTGTTGGATTGTCTTTTTTTTTTTTTTTTTGGTTATTTTCATAAGCACTTATGTTTTATATACTTTCAATTACATAAAATAATTAAGAGTAGCAACAATTAAAGTTTAAGTTCATGCCATTTCTATTTTGTTACTCTAATTGTTGAAAATAATTATCTTGATTTATTGAAAAGATAAAGACACAAAGTCTATTAAAAATTTATCAAAGATTATTCAAACGGAACTTGGCTTTTTGAATTAGTTTATCAATTAAGCCATTTTCCTTCTCTAAACATTAAAACAATATACACTGTTGAATGTCTAATCATGTAACAAACTGGAGAGCTATACTTTCAGTTCATTTGAACCTTAGAATTTTGAGCTTCTTAGTAATTCCTCTCTGGTCTTAAACTTGTTAGATCTCTTCTGTGAAGTCACAAAAAGGCCAATTCTGAGATGTCATTTGGCTTCTTCCTCTGAGGTGTCTTCATCAAATATTAACAGGCTTCTCTCTGGGGCTCTCCCACAGGCAGGCATGCCAGAGCATGTTCTGATTCACAGATGATAATGGGATCTGATTACGATCTTTGGATTTACAGTGCAGTCATCCCACATCTGAGACAGAAACACTGTGGATATTTCTCTATATTCCTTCTCAAACACAGTGCAGATCCCCTGCTAGCATTTGCCCTTTCTTGTATTCATATCATTGTTATTCATACTATTGTTACAGAATTCCATGATGCCTTGTAAGGAGCCACTATAGCCATCTGCAGTGTTTAGAGATCAGGAAGCACCAGGCTAGTTAGTATCTACCTTACGGAATATAAGTATATTCCAAAAGGTAGATATAAAGTATATAAGGCACTAGCCATGTGCCTGGAACATTGTAAATTTCTTTTTGCATTCCCCACCCTCTCCTCATACATTTGAATCTAGTTCCAGTATTCTTTCCATTACATAAGATTGTCTCCTTTAGTAGCCTCTTTACTGAATAGATTGGAAATGCAGTAATTTCATTTTCACTTACCCAGTTAGTCATTTTCAACTTGTGTTCTTTACACACTTCCTTATTTTTGTTCATACATTGCTAGGTATGTAGAAGGAGAACAGAAAAAAAAAAGGAAATTATGTAAATCACTCTAATAATGATTGCATCAGAACTTTGTCTTAACTTTCACATTCTCTTCTGGATTTCAGTGAGTTATAGCACTCTTTATTTACAATAACTTTAAGCAAATGAGAAAAGTAATATTTGATGAGATTTGAATATTGTTTTGGAGGGTGAGATGTATATGCATTCCATCCCTGAGTCATAAATCAGTCAGAACTTGGAACAGATGAGATTTGTATAGGGAAAAATTAAATAATGAAATAGGAGTCAAACAGCCATTGCCACAAATCATATTGAAGATATGCTCCTAGGTCATTGCAGCTAGCATATAGTGTGTGCATGTGTATATGCATATGTGCATGAATACTTACACACTAACAGACATAAATGTGTGAGTAAGCGAACTATTAAAAAGAGTATCAAGGACTGTGAAAAACCCACATAGCAATATGTCATTTAGGTCAGCTTAGAACTGTAGAATTAGTTCAGGGACAACTGTGTTCTTGTCCAGACCATGTCACTAAGTGGATGGGTGCCATTTATTCTTTATTCATTCAGCCAATACTGCAAGCTTACCATGTACTAGTACTTGGACTGAGTAACTGAGTTATTTCACCTCTCTGAGCCCCAGTTCCCTTAATGTTAAAATAATCTAATAAGAATATAAGTGAGTCTTCTCATTCTTTGTCCCGGACTCTACCCTGGCTTTCCTCCAGGCTGGTCTTTCTCTATGGAGCAAAGAATCCAAGGCAGGGGCAGGTTTAATATCCACCTGGAGCCCATGCTTCTTCATTTGATCTCACATTCTGGGTGTCTGGAAACCTAGAGTTCCCAACCCAACAGCTCCCACTGTGTGGGCCTCTCCCCCAGAGTCTGCACTTCCAAGGACAAATTGCACTGAACGGGGTATACACCTAGGCTTGAAGGGTCACGGAGGCCTTTTGCAGGAGGTGTGGATGGCGCTTGACCGTGCAGGCTTCTGTGTCAACATGAATCCATATGAAGCCCCTAGCAGTGTTGGTTGGATGGAGCTGAGGAGTGGGAAGAGAAGAGATCTGAGTTCTGAGCCTTGGGGCAGGTTCTCCCAGTGCTGTCCTATTTGGCAAAAGATTCTGAGAAGGCCAAGAAATTTAAGTTTGATTCTCGCCTCTGGTTCATGAGAAGAAGTGAAACTAAACATGTTTTATTGAGCAGTTTTTAGTTACCTTGATTTATAAATTTAAATATTAGACCTGTGGTATGAGAGTCTCCATTTGTTCTCTTGCCCTGGGCCCTACGAATATTAGAAGCAGATCTGAATAATACCTGCCTTAGAAATGTATTTTATGGAAAAAATATTCTATATTCCATATAGAATATTTAACAAGTAGAATATATTCCATATATATCATTTAAATTAGAAAAAATTGATACCTATTTAGAATATGTTATTACTTGGTAATGAAATACTGATACTCCACATCAACTCCAGTACATAGTGCTCAGGACACTGTGGGAACACACTGTCATAGCCACAATGAAATGCATTAAATATGACAAACCTCTTCCTATCTGTGTCTTTGCACATGCTTCCTAAAGAGCCATTTCTTCTTCCTTCCCCAAATCAATCATATCTATCTATCTATCCACCTACCTTCCTCCCTACCTACCTATCTGGCATTTATCATCTATTATCTGTTGCTACTCTATACAGATGATGACATTATAAAAGAGAAGGAAAGTGACTTACCCAAAAGTGACATAACTGGGAATTCCTGACACTTATGACAGTCCCTTTTTGTTCTTCTAGCCTGCCTTAGAAACACACAAGTAGCTGGCCTTTCAGTCTGTGCAGATGGTGCTCTGAATGGCACCTCTGGAGCTTGGCAATGGAAACCTGTGGTGACTCAGTGATAAAGTCATTACTCAGTAGATATTCAGTATATATATCTTGTATATATATCAGTATAAATCTTGAGTATTACCTGCTAGGAACAGGAGCCGCCATATTTGGGAGCTTCTCAACACTTTTGCATCTGAATAAGCAAAATGACATCTGTTCTATCCTTCTTTCCTTCTGTCACAATAAAGTTGTTTTTTCTCTTCTGGCTGAAATCAATCTCCTGTGTTCTAAATTTCGTCCCTTCCCACCTTCATAGGAAGGAACTTTAACTCCTCTCTTGGATTCTTGCTGCTTTCCATTCCATAGGCCTAAGTCTTTCTAAAACAATTAGACCTCACCACAATCCCCAATCCTTTGTATGGTGTTTACTCTTCTCCTTGTTCATGTTCAAAGTTAGAATTCCCGTATTTACTGTCAACTTTTCTTCACCTCTCACCTCACCTCATATTATTCTAATCTGACTTCTATTGTCACCACCAACAAAACTGCTCTTTCCATGGTCACTAATTACTTCCAGTTTGCTAAATCTAGTGGATATTTTACAATCCTCATTTTTACAACCTCTTGGTAGTACTCAGCGCTTAGTACAGTCCTCTCCTTTAAGCTGCATATCCAACTTGTAATTGGTGCCTAAAACTGAAAATATCCTCAAGTGAATTTGACAATTTACTCCCAAATCTGTTCCTTTTTTATATCCCTCTTCTCAAATATATATCCATTCATTTAAATCAGAAAACTTGGACTCATCCTTGACATGTTAAGCTAGCTCTGACAAAGTTTTATTTGCATTCAAAGACTAGAAAGAGTGACCACTTTTAAAAATTGTCTTTCTACCCTTTTGTTTACGTTCACACCAGGATATGAACAGTGCCAAAGGTATACATAAGAGCAGAGATACAAGTTTAACATGTGCAGGTCCTCACTGCCTCCCTAATATCTCACAGAGATAGCCTACACTGTGGTCAGTGTAGCTCTCTTTCCACATGGAGAGGTCTGTATTAGGTCTGAGAAGTATAAACTCTGAGTTATGTCTTTCATGCCATTCTAGTAAGCGTGTATTATTTTGTGTGTATCTACTCTATTTTCTTGTAAGAAAATTCAGGCTGTGCCAAGGTTCCATACTTCCACTTTCTATTTTTACTTTCCTCCCACACATTTCCTTCTCTGCCCACATGCAATTAATAACTAAGTGAAGACAATTTTACATCTTAAACCACTTTCTGCCTCTAGAATACTGTAATGCAAGTCTGTCATCTCTTGATTGGTCTACTGTTATTTTGGTTGTTGTTTTTTGACTTCTCTCCCTGCCTGTCTGTTGTTTCTCTTGCAGTGTCTATTGAGTTTGTAAAACATGGGTTAGTTTATATCATCTTTAAGATTAAAACTTGTACATGTCTTTCCATTATTCTTTGCAAAAATTAAAAGTTCAAATTATAACCATTTTTTCTACAGGGAAATTTTCATAATTCAAATTTTGTAATTATATATAATGGATTAATATAGTTGGGAAATAATCCATATAAATTATATAATTATGAATAATATATATTACATAATTATAATTTATTTGGTTTGATTGCTTGTTCTAGGTTAGAAATAGCAAAGAAGTAAAAATAGTTCTGTTGCTTGCTTACTTGCTTTGAACGACTTTGTGTTTTGTTTTTTATAGCACTGCATTTTGTTGCACTGCACGTAATAGAGAAAACCACACTAATTATTGGTAAGGAAAGAAAGGCTGCTATTCTTAGACAAAAGTACATGAAATCAAAAGCTAGGCTTGTACAGTGGTGGATAGGATTTTACAACTATACATTTGAAGTTCTACACCATTGGCATAGATGGAGAAGGGGTAGCCAGCTTGGTTACAGATAGACCACTATATCAGTGGTTACTTTTTTTATGGCCAAGTGCAGTAAAACTGTTCCCTAAATTGTCCGTTCTACCTGGCCCTGTATCTTGTAGTCTTTCAATCTGGAGTCTCTCAGATTACTTCTGCTTTTACAGTGATTCTTCCAGCATGGTCTATTACATTCTGGATGATCTGGACTCTTCTTGGGCCACATTCTACACTCTTAGTCTCTAAATTTTAGCCGTGCTTTCAGTTGTTTAAAGTCATCACAGTCTTGTCTGTCCTTGAAGCTTTTCTCTTGTACTGCTGCCGTTGTGTGGAATGTTATGACTTTCCACTTCTTACATTTTCTCTCACCTACCTGCTCTATCAAGCTAATTGTGCCAGGTTCTTTAGGACTCATCTTCAGCATTATGTCTTGATTTTTGACTCCTGTCTTAGTCAATTCTGGCTGCTTAACAGATGAACTGATTGACTTACAAGCAACAGACATTTATTTGTCAAACTTCTGGAAGCTGACAAGTCCAAGATCCTCGTGTCCATAGACTCACGGTCCAGTGAGAGCCTGCTTTCTCATCAATGGCCATCTTCTCACTGTATCCTCCATGGCTGGAAGGATGAGGGAGCCCCTTGGGGCCTCTATTATGAGGGCATTAGTCCCATTCACAAAGGAAAGCTCTATTCCCATGGACTAATCACCTAATACTATCATGTTGGAGGTGAATGTTTTCAACATATGAATTTTGAAAAGATACATTCAGTAACTGAAACTCCCTTGCAAGTAGATAAAGTCTATCCTCCGTAGCAGCCAGAAATCTTTTAGAGCACTTCTTATATTTGTAATAAATTAATTATTGAATTATTTAAGTTCTCTCTTTCCCTGTACATGGTCAACTTTATGAGGGTGTGGACCATAATTGTCTTGTTCACACTTGCATTACTTAGTTTAGTACCTTGGTCAGAGTGCTGGTGGAAGGAAAGACCACTGTAAGGGTAGAAAGAAAAAAAGGCAAGCAGTCAACAAGCTTAGGATATAATTTTGTCTTGCATCTGCCTTTGATACGTATTTTTCAGAACATATGTGGTCTTTGGTTAGCTCTACTTTGTTATTCTGAGAATTTACATAATAAGTCACTGAGATAATTATTGCTTTATGTAGCAGGCACTTAGTTGCTGTTTGGAGAAAGATGTCTATCAACATGTGCAACTGTCTAGACCTGGGCTGTTCAAGATGGTAGTCACTAGCTAACAGAGCTTCTGAGCACTTGAAGGTGGCCGGTTTGAATTGACATGAGCTGTAATTATAAAATACACAGTGGAATTTGAAGATTTAGCATGAAGGAAAATAATCTAAAATACCTCATTAATACTTTTTATGTTAATTGCTTATTTGGATATGGTAGGTTAAATAAAATGTTATTAAAATAATTTTAGCCATTTATTTCTCTCTTAATTGTGACTACTAGAAAATTTAAAATTATGTATGTGCCTGGTATTCTGTTGTCTTTGAGAGCATTGCCCCAGGTATACAACACAGCATTCTTTCCTTTGTTACTAGACCCTGAGAGAGAGGGAAATTCTAGTGAAATGAGGTAGCTGTCTTCAACAGTATTGTTCTGAGGAGTCTAGAAGTTCTACTGGACTCCTTACTGTTCAACTCGGGGCTGGTTTCCCCAGGTTATTTTCACCATCTTATTATCACAAATAGAATATCTGGACTTAAGAAATCTGTGAATTTCTACTCCAAAAGCCACCATCTCTGTTTCCTTCGGTAGATTCTAGAATGGAGTTTGGTATGTTTTCCCTTAAGTAAATGAAAGTTAATGAAGTTTTAGACTTCACATTAGCCCGTGAGTTTCCCTGATATAAAAGACGATGTTAAAATCAACTATATATTATCTTGCAACCAATATTAAGTTCCAGAACTCTGAATTCCAAGTAGATGCCAGTCCATTAAGCAAACAGATGAAATATGCTTTGCCTAAAGCTTTATCTGCAGCACAGGCAATTGTAATTCTTAATAATGAGACAAGAAAGGGAAGCTTGGGCACCTGGAACTGAAACTACACATCACCCACCTAATTATTAGTGTATATTAATTATTATTGCTCAAAGTTGGAACTGATTTAGTGTTCTTACATATTTCTGGCACAGCCTTTATTTTAAATCTTATTATTAATTTCTGGCAATTTTTCCCCCTCAAGCCCTGAGCTATAAAAAGGTGTGTCATATACTACTGTAGTGTTTGAGTCTGTTCAAAACTGGGTATTTTATGGCACCCAGTGACCAAAACATAATAAAATCGTAAGTCAAAAGCATTATAATTGACACCATTATTGTTTTAAAACCATAGAATAAAATATCTAAAAAAGATCTTGACAGCCCAACTCCTTTACTATTACGTGAGAAAACTAAGGAATAAAATAAATTGCCCAAATGGCAGAACTAGGACTAAAACCTAAACCTTCTGACTCCTGGTCCAGTGTTGTTTTTACTAACTTCTATGGAGAGTATATCGGCGCCACTGTGTAGTAACTAATAATTAATATTGTTAAATGGGGTAAATAAGGCAGTATAGTTATGTATGTAAGATTTAAGAAAAAATGCATAATTATTTGTGTGTGTGAAATGTAACATTCTTGTTTTTAAACAATCTTTAATGTTTTATTTTATTTTTGAGAGAAAGAGAGAGAGAGCAGTGGGAAAGGAGCAGAGAGAGGGAGACACAGAATCCAAAGCAAGCTCCAGGCTCTGAGCTGTCAGCAGGACTCAAACCCACCAACTAAGAGATCATGATCTGAGCCAAAGTTAGATGCTTAACCAAGACTGAGCCACCAAGGTGCCTTGAAATGTAACATTCTGGGAAGTAAAATAGTTTGTGAATTTCATTGGTTTGTTGTATATTTCCAAGAGAATTAAAGCTTTTTCGGTGTTCTTCATGTCCTCATACTTCTTCCTTTTATTGTAAATATCAGAGTACCAAGGCACATTTTTGACATTATGCTAGGTTATTTCTAACATATACACTGTAGTGTTTTTTATTTATATATTTAATAAATAGCCATACACATATGAATTTATTACATAGTTACATGAGAAAGGGAGGTATGAATTATTGGACTAGATAAGAAGTATTTCTGGTTCAGCAGAGTTAGGGCAAACACTACAAATAAAACAAGAAAGAACAAATAAATGCTATATATTTTTTAAAAATCAGAATATAAACTCAGGCCAGTCAGAGAAGGTTCTTAGAGGGCTGTTTTGCTCAAATGTAAAAAATGATCCCTGCTGTATTGCTTCTGGAAATTTTGAGTTTAAATCTACTAAAATTATATTTATCTGTAATCTGGGATTTACCTAGTTTCTAACTGTAAAAGTAGTTATGTCCATCTCTTTCCATTTTTAGAAAAGCTATTCTGATAGGAGAATGAATTCTGGTAGAATTTTGATGAATATATAATAATAGAAAATTTATTTTTCTTGCACTGGGGCTCCATCCTTTTGCTTGTAAAATAGAGAGGAAGAAGGAGAATCACTTCCCCAACTGGGAGGTTGCAGTCTTCTAGGGAAAATGATACCTGTTTATATGTAATATGTTCCTTAAAGCAATAGAACAAACTATTTCAAAAATATTTTTCCTTTAGGATTTGTTTGGGAACATAGAACTGATGAGTTCCCTGTTGTACACCAGTCTCTTTGCATAGTGCCTGGCCCTGGTAGGCTCTCAGGTCCTGAATGAACAACTCCTTGACCCTTAGAAGGGATCAGACAGGGGTGTTCTCCTGGCTTAGTCATCTAAGGTATTTCTTGTATTTGTCCTATTTGATTAATCAGTACTAACCACAATGATGGTTTCAAATATTATATGGTTTTAATATTGCCCCCTAATGTAATTGTTTAAAGACCAGAGACATTGATGTTGAAATGATAAGACTTTGACTATTATAATCTGAGCTGTTCCAAAAAGACTGTGCCTCCCATTTAAAAACAGGTAGATTTGCTAGAGAGAATAAACAACAACAGCAAAAGTTAAAATGCATAGCCAAAGGGCACCTGGGTGGCTCAGTCAGTTAAGCGTCCAGCTTCGGCTCAGGTCATGATCTCACGGTTCGTGGGTTTGAGCCCCTCATCGGGCTCTGTGCTGACAGCTAGCTCAGGGCCTGTAGCCTGTCTTTGGATTCTATGTCTCCCTCTCTCTCTGACCCTCCCCTGCTCATGGTGTCTCTCTTTCTCTCTTTCAAAAATAAATAAAATATTTAAAAAAATTTTAAATAAAATAAAATGCATAGCTGAGCTCAAAACCAAAGAGAAGACCTTCTCACATGCCAGAAACAAAGAGGGAATTTATACTTTTAGAGAAGAGCAGGAACTGACTTCATGAGTTTCGAAGGGGATTATCAGAGGCAGACATGGGCATCCATAGTTGGGCACTGGGTTTAGTCTTCCTGTAGGTAGGAAATGAGCCCCAGGTCTGAATTAGGCAGACAGGGACATATGACAGAGACCCTGCTCCTTCTGAGAAGTGGTACATTAGAAGTACTTTCACGTGGCAAGGAAAACTGCTAGGAACCCATCTAAGGAAAGTCATAGGTAGAAAGTCTTGCCTGTAAGAAATTGGAAACCTAACCCTGGACCACTCTGGATGAGATCCAGTATCAAATTTTAAAATATTAACAATATTTCCTTTCTGCAGTTGGAGAAATCCACAAAGTGTCATGAGGGACCAATGTAAACTCTTCCTGAAGGCTGTACATTCCAAGGCAACATAAAACAACTCCCTTTGAAGAAAATCTCATCGTCCAATAGGAGAAACCACACAAGGATAAAACATGATAAACAGAAGAATTCATATCTTTATGTTCTAAATACTAGATGAATCTGAAACATTTTAAAATAAGAATAATTTTTAAAAAATTAACGTTTTTTTTTTTTTTTGAGAGAGACAGAGTGTGAGTGGGGGAGGGCAGAGAGTATGGGAGATATAGAATCTGAAGCAGGCTCCAGGCTCTGAGCTGTCAGCACAGAGCTACATGCAGGGCTCAAACCCAAGAACCATGAGATCGTGACCTGAGCTGAAGTTGGACGTTTAACCAACTGGGCCACGCAGACACCCTAAAAATAAGAATATTTTAAATGTTTAATAATTAAAAGAAGCAGAAAACATAGGCAGGAACAGGGTATTATGGGAAAAAATTGAAAAAATCTAGAATCATTATATCATAACTACAATATTAGGAAAGAAACAAATGTTGTGGCAAAGACCAAAATTTTTACATTTTACAGAGGGAAGGAGGGATTGAAAAACGCAATGGTGAGTGGGGTGCTTTGGTGCATCTTTCTGGTTAGCATCTGACACTTGATCTCAGCTCAGCTCATGCTCTCATGGCTTGTGGGTTCAAAGCCACATGTCAGCCTGCTATGACAGTGCCTACTTCAGGTTCTCTCTCTCTTTCTCTCCCTGCCCCTCCCTGATCTCTTTTTGTCTCTCTCAAAAATAAATAAACATCGAAAAAAAAACTTTAGAAAATGGAATGGTGAGCTAAAAAGATGATAAACATGTTGGTTTATTGAACATGTAGTGATCAACAAAGATTCTATGACATGATTTTCATGGGCTTAAAAAGAAGGTAGAACTGCTAGCCAGTGAGAGAAGTGAGTTTTACTTGTCAGGAGCTTAGTGATAACAGTTCTACTTGGATTTTGCTAAATTACAAACTGAAGTTAAATATTTAAGAATAAGCATTAAAATAATAGAAATAGAACTATAATTTCTAAATGAAGATAAGGGGAAAAATTGGAGGGAGAATGAAGAAAATGGAATGAATCCAATTGAAAGAACATAAAGATAAGTAAAGAAGCAAAGAAATACAAAACAAATAGAAAACACAAACTAAGATGATAGATTTAAAAAACAACTAAGTCAGAAATTATAGTGAATGCAAAATTATTATAGTCATCTATTAAAGGATCTATTCAGATCAGATGAAAACTCAAAATATATAATAGTATAATGTTGAATGAGAGTATCAGATTGCTGGATGGTAGGTATGTAGGACTTAATACATTTTTTTAAAGTTTTTTCACTTATTTTAAGAGAGCAAGCAAGTGAGAGAGAGAGCACGCGTGCACTCCAGTGAGCATGTGAGCAGGGGAGGGGCAGAGGAAGAGGGAGAGCTCCACACTGTGAGCTCCCAAGTGAGCCCCACACTGACAGCACAGAGCTCAACATGGGGCTTGACCTCAGGAACTATGAGATCATATCCTGTGCTGAGATCAAGAGTTCGATGCTCAACTGACTGAGTCACCCAGGTACCCCATGACATGATACTTTCTATGTAAAAATGCACAACACACAAAATAGAACTGTATATTTTTGTAGATACATTCAGAGGAATTAAAGGGACAGAAAATAAGAGCAAGAAGGCTACATACCAAATTCAGAAATATGGTTGATCTGGCTAGTAAAATAACAGAAAAGAATTATGGTGATGACAATAATGTTTTAATTATATAAAAAGATTTGAAGCAATTATGGAAAATGTTAGTATTTGTTAAATGTGGACCGTGAGTTCATGGTTGTTTGAGTGATGATAGTGAGTGGTAGCCGGCATGGTGGGTTCTGGACCAGACTTCTTGGCCTCAAATTCTCAAAGCCCTTCTATTTATGAAATGTGGGAACCTGGACAATTACTTCACTTCCTTATGTCTAAATCTCATCAACTGCAAAATGAGAAAACAAACCAAAACAAAATGAAACCTCGTAGACCTGTGGTAAGATTACATGAGGAAATACTATGCACAGAAATCATCTAATAGGCCCTGGTGCATGGTAAACACCAGTTGGGGGCTGTTAATCTATATTCTTTATATTTGAAACATTTCATGTTAAAAATGAAAATTTAAAGAAATGAAGTGGTTAATGAGTATGTTAAATTATATAAATCTGCAAATTATAATCAAGATATTCGTTATCAAAGCTTACATTGAAAACATGGATCAAAGTTCTCACATGGCACACTGAGAAGTTTTTAAGGCCTCAATATCAGTGTTAAAAGAGAAAATCATGAACATTGTATCCAGTTTGGTTTCCCATTTATAACAATCAAGATGACCCACATGAAGAATGGGTTTTGTGTGGATACATACTTGCAATGATTGCCACGTTTCTTCTTTTATCTTTCATTTAGAAACAAAAAACCACAGAGATCATAAAATTAAGCTATTTTTATTGGAACAAAGTAAAAGCTTTGAAACAACAAAATATGAAACTTATTCTATTTTTGGCTGTGTAAAATGTAGATATAATGTCATATACCTTAATCCTTGGTTGTTTTTCCAAACATATGGCAATTTAAATTTTTATTTGTTGACAGATCGTGTCTTTTGTTAGTAGGAAGTGTCAGCTATAAGTGGGAAACTGTTGAGTTTTAAAAATAGGGTCTGGGTATTAAAGTCAAACCAGCCTCCTCCGTAATGTTTGGGAGAATCATTAGCTAATGGGTAGATCAATCCCTGTGCACTGAACCGTGGCATATGCTTCTTGGAAATGGCCATGAGAGAAGTGAGCATTGTGTGTGTGTGTGTGCGTGCACATATATGTCTGTGTACAGTGGTGTCTGGATTTAGAGTGATCATTTCTGAGAGTATTATCTGAGTGCTCTTGTCTAAAACCATTCATGTCTTTGTCCATGGAATTTTTCATCTATGTGTCTCTAATAGCCCCCCATTATTGGTCACCGTGGTATCTCCTTGTACTTCTGTTTCCATTGCTTTCAACTTGTCCCTGAGAACATCTCAAAGTAAATTTGAGGTACAGTGTATAAGCCATATTTATATCACAAGTGTACCATCCACATTTGGTAAGTTTTTCTACTTCTCTTTTGTGTATTATAACATCAGGCTTTAATAAGTTAATTGCATTATTATAGTTTGTGTAAATTATATTTTTAAATGGAATTTTAACAACTTTTATTAGTATACAGTGGTGATATATATATATAAAATCTATTAAAAACACTCTTTCCATTTTCAACTGAACTAATTGAAAATAGCTTGTAAGTATCTATTTCTACTTATGAGTCCTTAGTTTTCTGGGATCCTGACTTACAGCCACTGAACTGCTTCTAATACAGTTATTTTATAGATGAAACTTGAAATCAAGAGATAGGAAACCAGTTCACTGAACAAATATGTGTTTTATTCCTATATTGTTAGTGGGCACTATGCTATGTATGGGTAAACTATAGTGAATAAAAACCACATGGTCTCACCCTCATGGATGTTCATGTTTTTTCCCCAGTTTTCCAGAGGGGGAAGTAGATATTAAACAAATAAAGAAAATACATTCTAATTACAAATCGACATAAGTATTATGAAGGGGGAAAACTATGTGCTGACAGAGAATATGAATATAAAATGGATATGGATCTGAATGTGAAAGCAGTTTTAGATTCGGGTCCTAGGCAAGACCTCTACAAAGTAATATTTAAGCTGCGACTTGAAGAGTTCAATCCAGGTAGAGAGAATTGCATGTGCAAAGATCCTTAGGTCTGGGGAAAAGAAGGCATGTGTGTCTAGAGCTTCATGAGCCAGGGAGAGAGTAAATTGAGATGATGATGGAATGGTAGGCAGGAGCCAGATGGTACAAAGCTCTCCAGGCCATGCTGAGGGATTGGCGTTTTATTGTAAATGAAATGGGAAGCTATTAAAGGGTTTAAGTAGGAGAGTGACAAGATCCAATTTATATTGTAAAATATAACCTCCACTGTAGTGTGGTTTGGAAGGGAAAATGGGTAAGGATGTACGTGACGAAGCTGTTGGAGGATTGTGGCCAGGAGCCGCCAATGGCCTGGACAGGGTGGTGGCTTTGGCGACAGAGGGGCAAACAGTTGGGATCAGACCTCTGGTGTCTGGATCTCCCCCGCCCATGCTTCCCACGGCACAGCCTGCCTGGCCAGAACTTGCCCCGGAGTTGGAGCTGATGAATGTGCTCTGGGAGTGCTAAACTGCCCTTCTACAGACAGTATCATTACCTCTTCAACTTGCTCTGGTTGACTCTGCAAATTTTCCCTGGTAGATGTTGTAGAAAAAGATGATAGACAAGGATCACATTTTACAATGATAGCATTTTATCTGCGGGTAATTCAGATTTGTGGTGCATAAGGGAATCCCCCAGGCCTGCCAGCCTGGGTGAGCAGATCTCCTCTGACATACAAGACAGTTTTAGGACAAGTCCAACATCATGCACCTCCTCTGAGGTCAGGAAACTGCCACGCCTGTGCTCTTCCAAATAATGTGTCCCGATGTTCATTTATTTCTAGTGCCAAAAGATGTGGTTCTGAAAAAAAGGCTTTAAAATTATAACAGAATATTTCTTTATGCCAAGTGGGGTTACTTTCATTACACAAGACTTTTGTTTGCATAGGAGTATTTACATTCTCTCTCTGTCCTCCCCATCATTTTTTTATACCAAGAGGCCAAAAGTCATGTCTTCCACTCCAGTGAATGTTTGCTATTTATTCCTGGTCCCTTGCTCCATAGATTTCAACTGTTTCTGTGGCTTGATTACAGTAAAGGTGGAAGAGAGAAGTATCAGCATATTAGACTTCTTTAAGAGACAAATGATGATTAGCGATGAGGTGTAATGAGGACGGGGATCTGGCTTCAACACCTGGTTCTGGAAGTTATTCCTGTCTGATGTAGAGCAAGTGACTTAACCTCTGTAAAGCCTGTTTCTTAATCTATGAAAAATACCCAATTATAATGCCTGCCTTAAATTATTCCACTGAGAATTTAGAGAGATAATCCACATAAAGTGCCTGGTATGTTGTAAAAGCCTGACAGCTGTTATCTGTGAATAAATCCCAGGAGAGTTTGCTCATTGCTCCTACTCCTAACCATGGGTCTTCCTGTCAACTTTAATTCTATCGGAAAGTTAAGCCTACCACACAAGCAGGGCTTCTTCCTGGTCATACAGCACACCATCATGTGTATTCTTAATTCCTTAGAATGACCTTCAGAAGCAATTCCTAGTTCGGGCACCTGAGTTGTTCTGTCGGTTTAAGCATCTGACTCTTCATCACAGCTGAGTTCATGAGCTCAGGGTTCATGAGTTAGAGTCCTACATCAGGCTCTACACTGACAGCACTGAGCCTGCTTGGGTTTCCCTCCTTCTCTCTGCCCCTCCCCTGCTTGCAATCTCTAAATAAATGAATAAATAAATAAACTTAAGGAAAAGAAGCAATTCCTACTCATTCAAACAATTCCACAGGAAGGAAAGTATGCCTATGCACAAATTAAATAGTTTTCCAGATACCATATAAATAGTGTGGGACAAGGCCAGGATACTTCTGGGAGAGTAAAAAATGGTTTCCCTTTTAAGGGGCACAGAACAGCACAGAACATGGCAAATTGAAGAGCCCAGAATCCAGGGATTGGAAGATGTTCTGTCACGGGGTTTTCCCTTCTTGTTCTGCTTCTTTATCTGTTATCCTTGACTTAGATCATCCTGAATTGCTATGCCAGTTCTAAAATCTTAAGATTCTAGGAGAGTCTTCATGTTTGCAATATCTTGTGGGCTGCATTCTCCAGAGCTCATTGTTGAGATGCCTGGGAGGCAGTATTCTATTCCAGGTGGTAGTCTGAGAAAGACCATAGAATTATGACTCCGAGGTTAACCAGAATCAAACTTCCTTTCATGAATGGATAGATGAATCCATTAGAATGGTAGATAAATAATTTGGCTTTGTGGGAATGTTTACAGTAAGCCTTCTTCACCCTCACATTCCATGATATTCTATACTTACACAGGAATTTCTTAGAAGAGTATGATAGATTTGGAGGTGCCTGGGTGACTCGGTTGGTTGAGCGTCCGACTCTTGATTTCTGGTCAGGTCATGATCCCAGGGTCATGGGATAGAACCCTCTGTCAGGCTCCATGGAGCCTGCTATAAATTCTCGCTTTCTGTCTACCCCTTCTCTTTGCTTGCACGCTCTCTTTCTCTCTAAAATAAAGAAGGCTATGATAGACTTGGGTTTGGGAATGGAGAATTCATGCATTTTTTTAGAACTTCAGGGACTCTATACGTGCTGTTATCTACCAAGCACCACCAGTTACAGCCAGTCCTTAGGCTGATGCCTTCTCTCTACCATTACCATCGCTGCCTGCCTAAGGCACTGATTCTTTGTGACCGCTCCCTAAGTGATTTCATGACCACAGTGCACCCGCTCTAATTCATCCTTCTCTCTTGTTCCCCACTTTGGCTTTCTAAAATACTGCCCTTATATGTCTCCCCAGACTCACAATCTTTTAATGTTTTCCTATTACTTAATACACTGATGCCTAGTGCCTTTCCTTTCTGAAGTGGGTGGATCAAGACAATCTTCTGGTCTATGGCAAGAAGCTATTTTAACTTCTGTTTCTGTTTAGTATTGGTCTCTTGAAGCATTTCAACTTTCACTTTACTAGTAATTTATTATTTATACATGTAATATGCAATTACAAGTACATACATGTAATTTATAAAATAGGTATATGGAAGCTGTAGATTTGAATTATTTTACAGATAGGGATGCATAACCAAAATAATTTGGAGATCATTGATTTAAGGGATAAAGTAAAGTTTATTAATTTTTTGCTTAAAGAACCTTAAGTGTTGTGGACTCATATTTTTCTTCTGCTGTCACCTCCAGCCACTGCACGCACTTCTTTATTTTCCCATACTTGGTACCTGTCTGCTCGTCTAGTTCTAAGCATGCTCAGCTGGGCCATTGCTCCTGCTGATGCTGCTCAAAGCAAAATCCTCCTGCCTATTCAAGCCTAAGTTTAAAATGTTGCCTCATCTCTGAAACCTTTCTTATCTACCTCTGTTCCCAGAACCCATCTCCTCCCACCGTCCCCCCCCCCCACCAGGTAAAATTAGCATCCCTTCCCTGTGATTCTGTGGCATTCTGCTTGTTCCTCTATGACAGCACTTTTCAAGTTCATGGCTGTAATGATTACTTGTGTTTGTGCCCCCCTGATGAGGCTGCGGGTGCCTGCAAGGCAGGAAGTGCACCTCACTCATCTTTGTGCCCAGCACCTAGTGTGTGTCGGAAGCCAAAAGATGGTATTGACTTATTTTAAATTTTCATGAGCATCTTACAGAGAAGAATCTGGGAGGGAGGGAATGAGGAATAAAAGTGGCTTGGTACAAAAATCTCATCCCTATTGGCATTTAAATCCTAGCTCAATTTCCCTGCCCTGCTTCTTCTGCCTTTCCTAACTCAGATGACTTCAGTGAAGAGGCTACTCTGGACAAGCATGCCCTTTCTTTTCATTTAGCTTTGAGACAGCATGAAGGTTAAGGACTGCCCGTCTCAAGGTCACTTGATTCCCATAGAAGTGCAAGGCAACTCAGGGCTTTGGAGACTATGCAGTTTATGCAGGATGCCTCTGTGCTTTTCAGACTGTGTTCAGTGCGGAAAGATTGAGACTGAGAAAGGGGAGAAACAGACTGAAGGCCAGAGGCATTATATGATAACACTAAACAGCTTCCCTACAAATGAGGAACTCCTCTGAAAGTCACAGGTGACAATAAAAAATCCCAGATAGAACTTGTCGACTTCTTTCTTTCAACATATTTCCTCACCTCCTCTGTGCCTGGCACTGTGTTAGGTGCTGTGACAGAGTGATGAATTATTCAGGGTCCCTGCCCTTGAGTTCAGCAGCAGAGACAGAACACAGGGTAAGCAGCAGCTAAAACTGTATGGGGAGCCCTCTCCTGACCTGTGCACAAGGCAACTCCGCAGAGGGAGTGATTAATTGTGCCTCCGGGTGCAGGGAAGGCCCTCAGAAGAAGGCTGAGCCTAGAAAACTGAGGAGAAGCCCTGAGCAGAGGAGGAAGGCAGGCATTGTGCATTTCAGGCAGTGGGACCTGAAGCTGCAGAGGTCTAGATCAAGGCTTGGTAAACTTTGTCTGTAATAGACCAGCTACTAAATACGTTAGGCTTTGCAGGCTGTAGAGCCTCTGTTTCATCTGCTTACCTCTATTGTCATAGCAGGAAAATAGCCCTAGGCAAATATGTGAATGAATGGGCATGGCTGTGTTCCAATAAAACTTTACTTACAAAATTGGCAGCTGCAGGGCTATAGTTTGCCAACTCCTGGTCTAGACAAAGGATCTTTAGAGAACCTTTAATCTGATGGTTCCTAATCTTTTCAAGAATTAGGATTACTTGGCACTGCTGTGCCCTGTGCCTAGAAGGCTCCTCTTAATGCTCTTCTAGATTTCCCCAATGGCTTTGCTACTTCTCTTCATTCAGGGCCCTGTGCTGCCATCTTCTAGCTACTGTGTCAGCAATAGCACAGGCACCTGTTGTAGGATCCATCCCTTTTCATTACTTTAGTTTTCAAGATAGCACCTATATTAAAACTCTATTTTATATTAATTGTTTGTTTTCTATTTTGCTACTGGAATGGAAGCTTCATGTCTTATTCTCTTGTAAACAAAGTGGTGTGCTGGAGCCCACTGTGCTCATGTCTTCCAGCTGCAGCTCTGCATTCAGTGATGTTATGTGGTCGTAGTAAGTCCGCCATGGTGGGAATATTTACACAGTGGAAATCAGCCCCATGGGAATCACGTTGCGGTGGATTTTTGTTTTTGTTTTTGTTTCTCAAAAGCTGGTTTACTAGCAAATTGCTAGTTATCCCCTGTTGCCTAGAAGAATAACTTCCACAAAACCCAGTGCTCAATGAATACTTGTTTTTTGAATCAAATGTGCCATTAGTATCTGTTGATTGAAAAAATGGATATACAGTTACAAATACAGAATCCTTTGTGATTATTATTGCTACACAGGGAGTTCATGGCTCTCATGTAGGTAACTGCCTATGGCATCTGATGGGGATACTGAGGACTTGGGTCAGGACATCACTTCCACTACCCCACAGGACAGATTCTGGTGGCCCTGATGACACATCTCTATCTTATATACCCACTTCGGCAAGGTGCTTCTTTCCCTGGGTCCCCTGTACCCTACTTACGGAGTGAAGACAGGGCCTCAGTCCTGTGTCTCTTTTACTCAGTAATTTTTCTAACTCAGTAATTTTTGCAGTGTGTTAAAAAAAAAACCAGATAAATTCTAGCCCCTTTCAAATGTCTTATTTTAATCCATTTCTGATTTGTCTGGGGCTTTGATTAATGGTATGTAAATGTGCCCTCGTTTATACCCTTTAGGTGTGATTGGTCAGAAATGTATCTGTGTATGAACAGTCTCCAACTCTAATAGTCCAGTTTTGAAATCTGCAGCAGTGTGAGGCCCCAGAAGCTCTTGACAAGAATCACATTTAACAGCTTCTTCAATCTTAGTTCCTTCAAGTGGCAACATTAAACCTTAATACCGAGGCCCCCTTTCCAAACCACAGAGACTGATTAGAAAACCCCATCAAATTACTCCCACAATCCATTTTGAACACTTACAAGGAGCTGCGTTTTCAGGATGCCTGGTAAACAATCTTTTCAATTCCCTGTCCTAAGCACACACTAGGAAACAGAGGAGTGAACTTGTATTTAGAGGGCCATCTGGCTGATCCAAAGGCTTTCCAGTACAGACGGCTGGAGAGGACCTTGCACTGTCATGCAGAATGCCTTCGATTTTGTAGACATCCGTGTCCTTCACGGGTGTTCTGGTGTGTTTTTCTGCTTCTCCCTGTTTGCTTCTGTCCATGATAGAAAACTCACTTTCTTTAGGCAGCCCGCTCTCTCTTTGAATACAAATTACAGAAAATTCTTTTTTTACCTGCGTCCCTGTAACTTACAGAAAATTCTTTTTTTACCTGCGTCCCTGTAACTTTCACCCACTGGCCCTGGTTCTATCCCTGTGGACCCACTCACTACTAATTGGCTGCTTCTGATTTCTGTCTGCTGTTAAGAAAGTGAGGGCACCTCTCACATCCTGGGAGTCATCCTTTCTCCAGACTGCATATTGACTGTTCATTAAGCCATTCTTCATGTGACAGTTCTTTGTACCCTCTTTATTTGGCTTCCTTTCCTCTGGGTGTGTTCCAGTTTTGCCAGTGTCTTTCTTAAAGCCACTGAACAGTGCCAGAGAGTAGTTAAGAGCACAGACTTTTAAGCTAGAACTGCCTTTTAATTTACTAGTTCTGTAACTTTGGGTAAGTGAGGGAGCTTCTCTGAATCTCAATAATCTCAACTGAAAAATGAGAAAAAAGGACCTTATATATTCAATTATTGCGAGTATTAAATAAAAATAGGGTAAAATCCTCAAGAGAGTACCTGGTACAAAGTAGATGGGCTCAAAATATAGCCATTGTTATTGGAGTAAATACTGTTAATTCTATAGATATGGCTTCCATAAGAAGGTTTGGGTCACTGTTGTAGTTTTTATTTTACATTGGTGTTTGCATGGGTGCTTTCTCTAACTTTGAGTGCAAATGTTTAGTAGCCTGATCCTAAATAAATGCAATCCAATTTTGATATCAAAGGTATTTATTGTGCATGCATGTGTATGTATGTACGTCTTGCAGACTTTTCTATAAACTCTTTTCTTTTTCATCTCATATTTCAGCAACTGATATACAACTTTTCCTCTTCCTTCTCCTCTCTTCTTTACCTTCTTGTCCTCTAGCCCCTAGCTTGCACAAGATTATATCTTAGCTGCTCTTTCAAAGGAAAGAATAATGTTCATTCAGTGTATAGGAGAGGAGTTCTTATCCTAACTCAGCTATGTGTTAGCTGGATAACTTCAGACAAGACACTTTCCCTCTGAGCCTCAAGTTTGCTTTTGTTTTTACTTTACTTTTTATTTTTATTTGTTTTCTTATCTTTGACATTGATGAAGGAAGCATTTTGATGAAGGAAAGTGTGAGATTCCAAGAACCTTTCCAATTCTAAAATTTGTTTTCTGCCATCCAGTAGTCACCCTGAGATGTGTGATCAGGCTCTGCCTTGTTCCACCTGCTCCGGGTTTCCAGTATGTACGAGGTAGCTGTTCCACAGCACTATGTGCTGAACCAGCAGGAATGTCGAGATAGCTCTTCCAGGTCACAGCTCTTCTGAGTGGCTTTGAATTTAAACCTCTTTTGAAATTGCCATGTCACCCTGAAGGGAAGCATTGTTGAGCATGGGTTCCTATCCTTTATCGACTTTCTCACCCAACCTCTCTAAGAAGTAAATTTCTAACTTGCTTCGTAGCTGTAATTATCACTCAACTTTTTAATTTTAGAATGGTTTTAAATTTACAGAAAAGTTAAGCAGTACAAAGAGTTTGCATTTAAACCATACTCAGTTTCCCATATTAACATCTTATATATTAGTTTGGGATATTTATGAAAATTAACAAATCAGGGCTGGGGTCCCTGGGTGGCTCAGTTGGTTAAGCATCTGATTCTTGATCTTGGCCCAGGTCGTGATCTCATGGTTGTGAGATTGAACCCCATGTTGGGCTCTATGCTGACAGGGTGGAGCCTCTCTTTCCCACTCTATCTCCCCCTCCCCTGCTCACACATTCACATGCATGCTCCTTCGCTCTCTCTCTCTCAAAATAAATAAATTAGCTTTAAAAAAATCAGTGTTGATACATCATGATTAACAAAGTTTGTAATTCATTAAGATTTCCTTAGTTTTTACCTACTACTCTTTTTCGATTCCAGGATCCCATCTAGAATACAACATTACATCTAATTGTCATATCTCCTTAGACTCCTCTTGGCTATGGCATTTTCTTAGACCTTTCTTATTTTTGATGACCTTGAAAATTTAAGGGTTAGTCAGCTATTTTGTAGCGTATCCTTTAGTTGGTATTTGCCTGGTGTTTTTCTCATGATTAGACTGCGGTTATGACTTTTAGGGAAGAGCACCACAGAGGTAAAGTACACGTATTAAGAGTACGTGTATGATTTATGACTTTTGATAGTAATCTTGATCACCTTGCTGAGGTAATGTTTTGTTTGTCAGGTTTCTCTACTGCGAAGTTACTCTGTCCCCTCCCCCCTTTCTGATTGTACTTTTTGGAAGGAAGTCACTATGCATAACCAAAGGAAGTTTATTTCTTGTTCACCGAAGTGTGTATTTCTGATGGCTATTGCCTTTTTTCCATCAGTTATTCAGAAGCCCAGCATTCTTTTATTTTGTTGACATCCCCTAGGGCTTTGTCATCTAAATCCAGCCAGCATTAAGAGAATGTTTGCTTTTAAAAGCCTCGGCCTGAAAATGGCACACATCACTTCCACTTACATTCCATATGACACTCATTCATCTGCCAAACCTAACTGCAAGGGAGGCTAGGACATATGGTCTAGCTGGGTGCCCAGGAAAAAGAGGAAATGGATTTGGGAGAAAAGCTAGCAGCATTTGCCACACCATTTTAGAGTACAAAAGATAACAAACCAAATCCCTGCCACCTCACCATCTAATAATATAGCCATCATTTCGTTAAAAAAAGAAAAAAGATAATAGAAGAGCATTATCTTAGAATCAAGTAGAATCGTATAAATTGGAAAATATCCATTGTTTATTTGTCTGGAATGCTCTTTCTCTGCCCCCCCCCTTTTTTTGACTCTGAAAATGCCACTTACTTTTCAAGTGATGGATGAGGTTCCTTCACCCAACCTTGAGACAGAATGAGTCCCTTACTCCTGGTGTCATCATGCCACTCTGCTTCAATCTCTTATTTAACACCTACCCCACACTAGTATTCTATATAAATATGTTTCATGCAATAGACTGGGTGCTCCCTGAGGACAGGACAGGATATACTAATCTCTTAGATGCCCAAGGATAATCTGACAAATAAAAAGCATAGCTATTGAATGCGTCCAGGATTGTATGTGTACCCAAACAAGTGGTCTCAATTTTTAAAGCCCTTTCTTTAAAATACAACAAAACAGGTCTTTTCCCCCCTGAATCACAAAAATGATCCACAGTTACAGTAGCCATGCCTTCGTGGAGGAATGATGTTGAGCTGAGCCTAGAAAGATTGGTAGGGTTTGATAGATGGTAATCAGGGTACAGGCCTGGCTTTCTATGACACATCTTAGGTTCAAGGCATTTGTTCACTAGATGGTCAAGTCTCCTTTGAAACATCTGCAGTGCAAGACATGTGCTTTCATAGATCATCACGTAATTAAAACTCAGACTCCGAGCTTATTTGAGCACTGCTTTTGAGCAGTCATGGATGGTAAAAATGCCTGATGCTCATTATCCTGAACAGGAGTTGCCAACCAGAATTCCCAGGGCCCCAACAAGGGGATGGCTTCACCATAGCAAAAGAAGTGCTTAATTACAGCTACAGAGAGGGGAGCATGAAAAAGAAATCATTTGCTGGCATTAGTGACTCAGCTGCTATGTATCTCATTACCAACCCAATCATGACTTCTTAAAGTGACCTTATCAAGCTTATTAGAAATAAAATATCAATTATAAGACAGTTGTCCCTTTCCTTGTATCCTTTTTGATCATCTACTTGTAGCCCATTGTTTACTTTAATGACTTAGAAGCTTAATTAATATTTTACTAAAACAGAAATCGGAAGACAGAAAGTTGGTTCTCAGAATGCTACTTTATCTCACTTATGCTGTTTTCTTGATTTTCATCACTGAAAATATGCCTTAATTAGGATTTATATACTTATGGGTTTCAATTCATACCATCACCTATATTAATTCATTGAATTTCTCAGCAGCTATAATTAACATAGGAATTATTTTTCTCTTTGTATGAAAACTGAGCCTCAAATGTAAAATAACTTCCTCAGGACCACATGGCAATTGTGGTTCAAAGCTGGGGTCTTCTGCCTGCACATACAGATTTAAGTATGCCATATTAGCGCCTGGCTATCAATCAGTTAGCCTCATGACAAAGGCACACATGTTTTTTTTATTTCCCTCAATGATATATTTCCTCAGTTATGATAGCCAAAATTTCGTGGAGGAGGTGATCTTGAGCTGAGAATAGAAGAGGTGGTCGGGTTTGATAGATGGTAATAGAGGGACGGGGTATTATTTTACAGTGAGGTTAGCCAGCTCTGTATTCCTCCAACATGTCCCTAGTCTGTCAGATTAGTGGGACCCATGGAGGCAGCGCACTGAACATGCCATGATTTCTGCCACCACTCAGGGCAGAGAATTCTAATGTACCCCAAGTCAACAGATACTTATAGAAGGGATCTAAAGATCACTTAATTTGACTTCTAGATAGTATTGATTAGGAAATTAAGGCCCACAAATTAAATACACTTATTTAACACACACATATTTTTTCAATCAGAATGCCTAATTTTCAGTTCAGTTCTTTTTTTTTTTTTTCCATAACCCTGCTTCATTATTCTAAATTTCCTTGGTCTCTTCTCTGCTTCTTAGGATTGCTTTGAAGAGGACATGTTTATATAGACAGTGCCTTATATTCTTGAATATATGTGATCAAGTCATATGTGGTAAAGTTTAACCACAAACATTTGCTATAGAGAGCAGGTTCATTCCTAAAGAGTTAAATGATCTGAATCCTTAACTAGAATTCTTATGTAGAATTAAACATCAATCAATGTGTTTGGGTTAACACACAGTACCTAGCATATTGTCTGACAAAAAAGAGATTTGGAGTAAATATTGGTTGAATAAATGGGTAAAAAAATGAAATTGATTGTCAGTTGAAATTTGGTGATTGTTCTTTTGAGGATAGTATGTTGCTACTTCAGGAATGCATTAGAATAGTCTAATTTTTGCCTAGTGCTAAAGCAGAGACAAAGATGGTAGTGTTGCTACAGAAAAATGAATCGTTGCTGACAGCCAGCACCACAATGAGAAAGCTTTAAATATTTATGGTAGCTGATATGTAAAACCCGGATGTGGTATACAAAATTCTGTTTGATGGTATTAGTGTGTAGGGAGTTTATAAAAGCTGAAGACCACTTATAATGGTCACTTCTAGTGAGGACCACTTCTTTCACATCTAGTCAAATACTTAGAGAAATATGCATGAATTTATTACTTTTTTTTCTTTTTTGGACTGGAAAAATGACATTTGTAGTGCTGAGGCTCCTGTTTGGTGAAGCATTTATTGAAGGTGAAATTTGTTTTCACATACTTTTCAGTGACATCTCATGACTATGGGAGTTTTGCTTTTTCCTGTGGTTCTTATCCAAGCCATTCATTCTTTTTGGCTGAACTTGATCAGAATTTTAAAACCCAGGAGTTTCTGATGGATAGTTGACATTCAGCAGAAATAGAATTCGTCCAGGGACTGATTTTGACTGCTGGAAGCTTAGGAATTATAGTGACAGTTTGGTCTAAATAGTGATTCTAGAATGGGACCATAACGTTGGTGGCATCTTGCAGTCAGACATTAGATGCATGCGGAAGAAAAATAATTCATTTTTTAGCACACCTCTTTATTTTCCTAGTCAAAATTAGTTTTTATCTATTTGTATTTGGTTTCCTGCTGCATAGTATTAGGGCTCTGCCTCTAGAAGGGAAAAGGAGAGTAAAGATAATGTTACTAAAATGCCCCCTTTCCATATACTTATTTCAGTATTTAAGCCAATGGCATTTGTGGCTTTAGAGAATTTTTGGACAGTTTGCAAGTATGTATTTTTATAAGCAAAATAAGAATTTGTATAATCATTCTATTTTGTTTTGCAGAACCCCAGCTGAAAGGAATTGTGACAAGGTTATTCAGCCAGCAGGGATATTTCCTGCAGATGCACCCAGATGGTACCATTGACGGGACCAAGGACGAAAACAGTGACTACAGTAAGGAACATTAGCTTCTCCCAGTCCAGTTAATGATGATCAAATGATGATCCGGTGTATCTTTACTTAAGGCATGGCCAGGCTGCCTTTTGAACTATTTAACCGCTAGTAAGCTGGTGTCTGTCTTTTATCCTTCTTGCTGTGATTCCCTACAGTGAAGACACAGTTGAGAGAGGTTACCTGCTCAGTGAGAAAGCAGACGCTTGAAGGAATTCCAGATAGTCATTGGAATAGAATATTGTCCCATTCCAGTGTTTATAGTCAATATAGTGATAAGTATTCATAGGAACAAGGCAGACCTCCCAGTGCAAGATGGTGTTTTAATCCTAGAACCAAGGCAAATCATGAGAGACTCTTGAATACTGAAAACAAACTGAGGGCTGTAGGAGAGGGGGAAGGGGAAAGGGAGGTGATGGTCATGGAGGAGGGCACTTGTGGGAAAGAGCACTGGGTGTTATATGGAAACCAACTTGACAATAAACTGTAAATAAAAAAAGTCCTAGAACCAAAGAGTGAACATGTTATAATAATTCTCTGAACATCATTTCTGGCAGGCCGAAATTACTTCTTAAGGTAAACACTGAGTATGTACATTTGTATATTACATGTGATTTCATTTGAATGACAAAATTATTGATTTTAATTTTTTAAATGTTTATTTGTTTTGAGAGAGAGAGAGAGAACATGAGAAAGGATGGGCAGAGAGAGAAAATCCCAAGCAGAGTCAGTGCTGTCCGTGCCTGACGCAGGGCCCCATCTCATAAACCATGAGATTATGACCTGAGGCCAAAATCAAGAGTTGGATGCTTAACAGACTAAGCCACCAGGTGCCTCAAATTATTGATTGTAAAAGAAAAATATATTAAAATAGTATGATGATATTTTGGTAATAACAGGAGAGTAAAGACTAATTGGCCATGAAATTTTGTTTATAATTTTTAAAAATGAAGTGCCAGATATTCAAAGTTTATTAATATACCCCTGGAATTAGTTTTTAACTAATTCAAGTATAGAGTTGACAAGCTTAATAACTAAACAAAATCATCGAGGTATGACACAGTAGTATATTTGCATTTCAGAAAAATTTGGAATATAAACCTCAGAGCCAAGAGTGATCACTCTCATATCTTTTAGTTCCTGCAGAATCATACACAGATACCCAGGGGGAAATTCATGTTATCTTAAAATTATGCAGGGTACTATATAGTTTCCTAAAGTTAGTTTGGATTCACTGCTAGATCGTTAGTGTCGAGCACATAGTAAATACTCATCAAATATATGTCCCATTGACTTGTCTTCTGATGGATATAATTTTGTGGCCAGGATGACAATCTACCAAACTGCTTAATAAGAAGCTTTGTATTCTGTGGAGAAATAACTTTTAAATTAAAATTAAAGATTTGGGGGAAGCTCTGCAATTCCTGAAGTGTGAAAATATTCTTCTCCACCCCTTCTAAATCATTCTTTTTTCACTTAATATTACATGTTGCAAAATATGAATTACAATACAGAAAAGATCTTATTACAGAAAATTGCATCCCAGTTTTCTGCAAAGTGGTTGATTAGCCTATTGTGGTTTTCATTGTTGGTTTGTAGTTGTAGGAATGTACTCTTTAAATGATTCACATTTTCAACTGAGTACAGAAGAATGAAGATGCCTTTCTCTCCATGTAAGATTTTCATCTATTGCATCTGTACTTCATGCAGATTCAGTGAAGCTGCAAGTATGGACGGGATGAATCGGAGAGATTGCTTTGCTGTATCACCCGTGCTGTCTCTGAGTTATCCCTGGATCTCAGTTCATTTTTCTATTAAATGAAGTGGTTGGAGATCATAATATTAATATCTTCTGTTGGCATCATCCATTCAACTTTTTAAAAATTTGAAAAATTGGGGCGCCTGGGTGGCTCCGTTGGTTAAGTATCCGGCTTTGGCTCAGGTCATGATCTTAGGGTTTGTGGGTTTGAGCCCTGTGTTGGGCTCTGTGCTGACAACTAGCTCAGAGCCTGGAACCTGTTTCAGATTCTGTGTCTACCTTTCTCTCTGACCCTCCCCTGCTCATGCTGTCTCTCTCTGTCTCTCAAAAATAAAAAATAAAATTAAAATTAAAAAAATTTTAATTTTGAAAAATTATAAACTGAGGACAATAGATTCAAGTAAGCCAAATAGCCACACTCCATTCCACAGGAGGAAACTATAACCCAGACAGGCATCCTACTGATGTATGGCATTTATCATGGGGCTGTGGTTGCAGGGCAGGGGCAAAAAGGTATGAGTTCAGCTGACAAAAATCCTTTCTTTGCCATTTCGTAGAAAAGTAATTGAACAGTGCTCAACTGAACAGTGCTAGATAAGTGTCTAGTGTAAATCCCTATCTATATATTTACATACATACATACATATGTACAAATATATATGCCTGTTCGTATATGACACATATCGAGGGTGATACATTTTATCACATACTGTTAGAAACTGAATTCATAAACTTAAAATATTTTTATTAAGATAAGCAACTACGCATACCTTTTTATATATTGGTATTATAAGTAGTTTAGGTGTACAAAATAATGGGACTAGGATATATCTACCTGGATACCCAACCTCTGGCTTAATTAAATTCAGGTAAAAAGTATCAATGCATTTGAATGCACTCTTATGTTCTCCCTATGGAGTTCTGCTTTCCTTCCGTATCAGATGTAACAACTATTCTGAATTTAGCATTTTTCATTTCCATGCAGCTTTAAAAACACATTTATTTCATATATGTATACTTAAGTGATTCATAATATTCTTTTGCATGTTTTAAACTTTTTATAAGTGAGAGCATTACTGTATATAATAACTTCTATGTATATTATATTATGGTTGTGAGCTGCCTAGATGGTGATATATTTGCTTTCTATTATTCATGTTCATGTTTGTAAGGTATCTCTTTGCATTAATATACCCAAATATATTTATCCATTCTCTTTTTGGTGGATAATTATTTCTATTTTAAGGCAGCACAGTAGTGTTGCTAAGATATTTCTTACAGATGTTGAAAAGACTCTTCCTAACCATCCTTTATAAAATGATGCATCTGACCTTGGCCCTCTCTATTCTGATATCCTCCCTTTTTTTGTATTCATAGCTTTTATAACCGCATGATATAAAACTATACACACACACAACACACACACACACACACACACACACACACACACGCACACACAGTTGCTGTTTGTTTGTTTATTTATTTATTTATTTATCTTCCTCCCAGGAAAATGTAGGTTCCATGAGGGAAAAGATTTTGTTTTGTATCTTTAGAATTATTTTTAATGCATAGTAAGTACTCAATAAAAAAATTGAATGAATGAATGACTCCTTGTGCATATGTGCAAAATGTCGTTGGCTAAATACTTCACTCACCCAAATATTTTTTAAACTTTTTATTCTGAAATAATTTTAGACTTCAGAAAAATTACAGAGTAATACAGAATATTCTTATATACTTTTCACCCAGTTTCCCCTAATGGTATCATTTTATGTAACAACAGTAGAATGATCAAAAGCAAGTAATCAAAACTGGTACAATACTATTAACTGAGCTATAGACATTATTCAGAGTTCACCAGTTTTTCAATAAATGTACTTTATTTTTTTAATGTACTTTATTTGGATTCCCCTCCCCTTACATACATATTTCCATTGAAAAATTTCCAATAGAAGCAAAAAAATATATACTTTTTCTTAGTGGGGATGAAGGGTAAAAATATGAGCGGGATTAAAATTCTACTCATTTTTTAAAAAAATAGAAACTTATAAGCCTCTAAGATGTGAAAATGACTTCTCTTTCTCTACTTTGTGCGGGCAGGAGTAAAAGCATTTGATTGTTTGAAAAAAAAACCTTGTTACTATGAGCATCTGTCAGAATTGCGCTGTTTGGTTCACTAGACATCATTAGGTCCTACCAACCTTACCATGGTATCTTGCATTGAATTGATAAAGACACCTGTTCTTTTGTTCATGAAGAAAAGACTAATTGCATATAATTGAGTACAAAAGCAAATGAGTTTGTCAGTGGCAACAGATAAGAATCTCTGCAAATGTAATGATAACAAAAGATACAAAACTGTGTTGGAACACTGGCACAAAAAAAGACAATTGCAGTTTGGAGAGTATTAATAGGAATATTTTACATAAAATTAGAAAGGTAATTATTCTGCTCTACTAGTTGCTGTAGGAGAAGATGCATTTGAAGAGGTCAAACATGCTGGGGTGAAAACAATTAATATATTATAACCAGATGCATTGTTCTCTTTCCCTCTGAACAAAATATATGAGCAGCCATTTGAGTATGGAAGGAGCGCCTGATAAATTAGTGGGATGGTCCAACTGGAGATAGTCAAGCAGATGCTGTACTGCCACTTGCAGGGGGTTTTATAAGAAAACCTCATTGATGTGGGAAGTGGGGAGAAGGTGGTGATGATTGGATAGTTTTAGGGCTCAGTGTCTTCTAAGGTCTCCTTCAGTCCTGTGATTCTCTTTTTTTTTATTATTACGCTTAAAAATTTTAATTCCCATATAGTTAACATACAGTACTATACAGTGTATATTAGTTTCAGGTGTACCATATAATGGTACCATATATAAGTACCATTCAGTACTTCCATATATTACTTGGTGCTCATCACAAGTGTGCTTGTGATCCCCATCATCTATTTCACCCATACTCTATCCCCCCCCTTACCACCAACCATCAGTTAGTTTGTTCCTTATCGTTAAGGTTCACTTTCTTGGTTTATCTCTCTTTTTCTTCCTTTTTTGTTCATTTGTTTTATTTATTAAATTTCATATATGAGTGAAATCATATGGTATTTGTCTTTCTCTGACTGACAGTTTGTAGCATTGTACTTTCTAGTTCCATCCATGTTGTTACAAATGGCAAAGTTTCATTCTTTTTTATCTCTGAATAATATCCCATTGTATTTATATACCACATCTTTTGTATCCATTCAACTAGTTAGTTGTGGAGTTTATTCTGCCAGACTTTGGGTTATTTGCACTGATGTGAGTGATATCTAGTTGTTTCCATGCGGTGAAGTGAGCCTAGGGTCCTTCTACTTCACTATCTCCCCCAGAAGTCCCAGTCCTGAGATTCCTTTAAAAATTATTTTTAATAGGTAAGATGAGCATATAATACAAAATCTTAAAGGCACAAAAAGGTGTACAGTTGAGCAAAACAGTCCCTGACAGCCAGGAGCAGGCCTTGGTGTGCTTCTGTTGAATATACACAATTTCACAGAATAGCAAATCAGACAAGGCCACTGTGATCATGGTGGGCTAGGACAAAAACAAGACCACTCTGTAATCATGTCTGAACACAGGCAAAAAAAGGAATGTTGGCCAGACTACAAAATGATCTAACCTGGTTTATATGAGTGGCTGCTTGCTAATTCACTAAACACAGCATTAGCTTTGCTCTGTTCTTGTCTTTTGGTAATATTTATTAACATACCTAATCATAGAATGACACCCACTTTCTTAGAGCAATCCAGTTGAGAGTAAATCTACATTTCTTTGAGCCATCCCTAAAATCGCCTAACACAAGACCAAGGTCTAGGTCTGTTCTTACACCCTCTTACAAGACATCCAAGCTCTGGCAACATGTGCATTTTTATTCTTTGCTGTGAGTCATTAACCATGGGTGTGTTTCTTTGTCTGGGAGGCATTGCCACAGTTGAAAGCAATTTTCTGTTCTTCTCTACCACCTGGTCACATTTCTTGGTATTCGGCTAAATGTAGTCTATTCATTTTCAACATACACAGTGCTATGTGTTTTTATCTATATTATCTCACTCTCCATCATCTACCTATCTAATGCTTGTTCAGCACCTTTTTAAATTAAAAAATCTTATATCTACAAGATTTTTCCATATTAGTACATATTTAGGTGTAATAATTTATTTAACCTAACTCTCTATCAAAGGCCTTTTCAGTTCTTTCTTACATTTTGCTAATGCAAACAACACTGTAAAGAGTATCCTGGTCCATAAGTAATTTTATATGTGTACTTAGGGGATGGATATTTAGAAGTAGAATTCCTGGGTCAAAGTATATGTATATGTATATATATATATATATATATATATATATATATATATATGCTTTTTTTAAGTTTTGAAAGATAACTATTTGCTCTCCATCATAAAAATTTACATTGGGAGTGTTTGTTTTCTTATGTTCTAGTCAGCACAATGTGTTATCAAACTTGTAGTTCTTTGTTACCTAAAAACGTAAACTTCATTTGTCTTATCATGAGTTAGGTTTAGTACTTGTTCATATATTTTAAGAACCATCTGCACTTCTTTTCTGATAAAATGTCTGTTTATATCTGTTTCTATAAAATGTCTTTTCATTTGTAGGAAATCTATTTATATATTTTTTAAAAATCAGCTCTTTCTTACATGATTTGTAAATTTTTTACTTATTTTGTTGCTTGTCTCTGAAGTTTTGGGCCATGCTTTATTTTATTATAAATATGTGTTTATGCCCTCCCCTTTTCTTTCTTTTTAAAAAAGGCTTTATTTGGGGTGCCTGGGTGCCCCAGTTGGTTAGGTGACCAACTTTGGTTCAGGTCGTGATCTCACAGTTCGTGGGTTTGAGCCCCGCATGGGGCTCTGTGCTGACAGCTTCAGAGCCTGGAGCCTGCTTCTGATTCTGTGTCTCACTCTCTCTGTCCCTCCCCCACTCCTGCTTTGCCTCTCTCTCTCTCTCTTTCTCTTTCTCCCTCTCTCTCTCTCTCAAGATTAAATAAATATTTTTTAAAAATAAATAAAAAGGCCTTATTCATTCTAAGATGATTTTTTTGTTTGACTTTTGTGCTTAATATTTAATTAACACAGAATCTGTTTCTTGAGATATTTTTATTCTAGATCTCTAATATTTCATGTTCCTAACTGCTGATTATAAATACAGACACAGTTTATTCAGATTTTAGGAATAAATTAAATTCTTCATGAATTGAGCATAAAGAAACATATTTCAGGGTCTTTTCCAGTTCTAGAATTGTTTGTCCTAGCTCTGTGAATGGTCTGTATCTGAGCTTCGTAAATCCAATTGGAAACTTACGAATGTAGGCACCCAGTTATGTTTTCTATACAATACCAAACATATGATGTTTTGATACCACCAGCCACAAGTATATAGACACAGCCAAAGCCAGCAGAAGCTCTGTATTGCTAAACTATCAACAGAAACATGATCCACATGGTTAGTTGGGAAAAATTATCAGGGACATAAGGGATGCTGTGAAGATTTAGAAAGATGTTTTTCTCCCCAGCCAGCGGCCTTCCTGGGCAGGGAGGTGATCTCCTTCACTTAGGCACACACATGATCATTCTCTTGGGGGAGTAAGAGCTATGCCATATCCAATTATAAGGATATTATTTTCTTCTCTCATCTATACTTTAAGAATATGTCATCAATTTGTATGTGTGAAATCACACCTACAAGTTAGATGAAAAGAAAACAACTGTATGTGTTCCCCTGCTGATTTTCTTTAAGCAAGATTATTTACATAATCTGAAGCAACACTGTGGTCCATGTGATGTTGTTATTCTGGCAGTGATACATTTCTTCTTTATCAAAGTTAATATAATATCAAAGTAAATAAACTTTATCAAATAAGTATTAACTTTGATAAATACCTAGCTTAAGTATTAGGTTACCTCACTTTCTTTTTTTAATAAAGAAAAAAATGCCTTTTGATTTTCATAGCTAGAAGAAGAGTAATGAGCAGTTGTTAGAAATTTGGTTTTGTTGACTATGTTTTAATTTTAAAGACTATGGCTCCGGATGATATTGCTGGAGAGCATGAACAAGAACCAATTTCCTTGAATAGTTTACCCACTCACATAAAATCATAGGGGAGTAACTTTCTAAACTTTTTGTAACCTTGACCCCTTTCCTTTTTATTAGTCTTGTATTTCTTTTCTATCCGAAGACTTCAGTCCTCATGTGTTCCTCTAGTCAGTAAAGGAAAACATGAGCCATTTAAAATTATCTTTCTTCCTAGTTGCTCTGCAACTGTTCGTAGGCGTATTTATAAGCAGTATGCATAGTGGTTAAGAGTCCTAAGGGAGCGAGCTGCCTCAGTCTGTTAGGTGTCTGCCTTTAGCTCTGGTCATGATTTCTTGGTCATGAGTTCAAGCCCCATGTCGGACTTTGTGTTGACAGCTTGGAGCCTGCTTCGGATTCTGTGTCTCCTCTTGCGCTGCCCCTTCCCTGCTAGTACTCCATCTCTGTCTCTCTGTCAAAAATCAATAAAAAAAAATGTTATGGGAGCTACTTAACCAAGTATATTCCTAGAAAGAAAGAAGGGAGGGCTAAGGGCTATGATTGTCTTTAATATATTCTTGGCTTTGCGAAGTGACCAGTGTGTTGACCTTGAGCAAATCACATAACATTTCTCAGATTTATACAGTGTTTGAATTTACAAAATGAGAGGAACAGGGAATCTCTCAGATTTTTGTAGCCTTTTCATTAATTCTCACATAGAAGGGAATATATGCTCAGAAAAACTGACTGGCAGCTTCCATTTCCCTAAATACCATTTATTTTGGAAAGGTACTCTGCCAGCAGGAAATCTTCACTTTATGGATCCCCGTGTGATATTCTCAACGTGTGTATAAAGATGTGGAGAGTCACACACATAAATGCTAGAGCCAGAATTTGAATCCGAGCTATAGGACTTGAGATTCTATACCCTTGATTTAGTTATTCAACCTCTTCACACCCAATTCCCTCATAGGGAATGATAGTAGAATTTACATCATAGGGTGGTTGTGCAGATGTAATGGGGCGTTCATGAAAAGTGCTTAAAATTGTGCCTAAAACACTGTAATTCTAAATAACTATTGTCCGTTGTTGTTACTATTATTATTGATAGTAATAATAATAATCCTCATCAGCACGGATGAACGAGTACTTGTTTGCAAGAATCTCATAGATTACAGCCATTTCAACTGAAGTAGAATCCTTAATGGTGGCAGCAATTGTTATACATGAAAAAAAAGGGAAAAGTGATGACCTGGGGGTATTGAAGAGTTCTCTAAGTCAGTGGTTCATAAAATGTGTCATCTCCAGACCAACCCAGGCCTCATCTGGTAATATTCTTGAGCCTTAAGCTAGACATACTGAATTAGAACCCCGTGCTGAGGCTCAGCAATCAGCATTTACAAATCCTCTAGAGGATTCTGATGCACTGCAGTAGGTATGACTGGTAACTCTCCTCCGCCCCCAGGGTTTGGAGGGCTCACATTTTCTGATTAAGGCAATCTCTATCGTGGGACTGCCACACCTAGTTCAACTGGTACCTAATTCCTAATATAATAGGGAAGGCATAGGTCTGTAGGCATACTGGAAAGTATGATGAAATTCAGACTTTGTAGCATCTCAAACGTGTACAGAACAGTTATATATTTTTTTAATTTTATGGTAGCCACATTAAAAAGTTACTTTAATTCCAGTGTATTTGACATATAATAGATGAATGGATAAAGAAGATGTGGTGCATATATAAATATCTATCTATCTATATGTGTATACTGTCTATATTTATTGAGAATACTGTCTGTGTAAATATATATATGTATGTATGTATATATATGTATATGTGTGTATATATATATAAAATGTTACATTTGACTTATTATCTGGAGAGAATCAAAGCTCAATTCTAAACAGATGTGTGATCAAGCATAGGTTTGGGGAAATTACAAAAATGATATAGGTAAGCCTATGCCTTGGACATTATACATAGGCTAATTCCATTTATTTGGACCAACTTCACCAGTCTTACACAATGGCGTATCTAGTATTCCACTCTTACCCTTTAAAGCTCTTCTCAACTCTTATCTCCTTTATGTGAAGCCTTCTCTAGTTTTCCTTGATGATTGCCTCCCTTATACAACACCCTGCACTAACTCGCTTCCCCCTACTGTGTTTGAACCTTGTGTGTACATTTGCAGCTCACAGGTCACATGCACCTGGCAATTCCTTATCTGTATTTGTGTTTCCCCTCTTAGAGTGTGATGTCCTTATTTGCCCTTCTGCCGAGCACAGCAATGGACCGTTTCCAAGATCCCAAACCAGAGGGCTATGCAGACAGGTTTCATTTGGTTGGCATGCTTCATGGGAAAAAATGAGTGTATTCAAGTAATGGAAGCACCTCCTTTCCCCCAGCATTTTCCTTCTGCCTGCTTAAGCCCTGAAGAGTTTTGAGTTTGGGATCCGTCTTACACAATGTCTTGAAATCCAAATGACTGAATACAACTTCAAAGGCAGAGTATAAACCACTTCAGTATCACTAATTTTAAGTCCAAGTAGCTTGGACTGTGAGTCAGATAACCTGGTTTCCAGGGCAGGTCCTGTCCCCATTTAGCTGCATATTCTTGCTTAAGCTTTTTGTTCCTTGGTTTTTTACTCTGTAAAATTAGGTGTTTGGAAAAGATTATCTCCAATATCCTTAAAAGATCTGAAACTTTGAAAGCCTATAAATTGGCAACAACTTTTGTTTTTCTCTTTGAAAAACTTGAAATTTCCCCTTTTAAACTGATTATGAAAAAGGGCAAAATTGTAAGAGTGGATAGTACAATAATTTTTGCAATGAATTTGAAAACTGTGTAAATTCACTCTGCTTTCAGAATATCTACAGACCACTTTGCATTACCCCTACTGCCACTACTAGACCGAGCTGCTCTCATCTTCGGACCTTTGTAGTAGCCTCCTGACTGATCTTGTTACTTAAGGCTTTCCCTCTTTAGTCTGTTAGCCACACAGCACCCAAAGTGACCCAACCAAAACAGGTCAGCTAGGTCACTTCTCTGTTCGTTCTCTTTTATCACGCATCATTAAGGGTAAATGCCAACTTCAGTTTTTGACCAGTATGGTTTTCCTTAACCCTGCCCATTACCTCCTGTCTAGTCATCTTCCTGTTGTTCCTCAAACATGGCAACTATGCTGTTGCTCAAGGCCTTCCAGCATTCCATGTCTTCCTAGCATGTTCTTCCTCCAAATATCTAAATAGCCCTCTTCCTCATTTTCTTCATTCCCTTCCTCAAAAGTGATGCCTTTATATGTGGAGGCCTTTTCTGATTAGCCTATAAGTTTCATTCTGCCTTGGCAACTTGATTTTTTCTTCCTCCAGAGCACTTTCCAGAATCTAATATACTTACTTACTTTATGATGTCCCTCCTCCACTAAAATGTTCCCCGTGTATACCACAGAGTTTCCTCGTTCCTAGTTGCTTATGTTATTTTTTCACTAATTATATCATCCTCTAAAAACAAGATCAGCTGTCTTTTGTCTTTGATATTTTCCGATCTCTTTAACTGAAAGTCCTACTTTTTCCTCTCCATACACTGTACATCTCTTAAGAAATTCATGCAGTCTGGGGCACCTGGGTGGCTCAGTCAGTTAAGCATCCAACTCTTGGTCTCAGTTTAGGTCATGATCTCAGGGTTTGTGAGTTTGAAGTCCATATTGGGCTCTGCTGATGGCATGGAGCCTGCTTGGGAGTCTGTCTCTCTTTCTCTTTGCCCCTCCCCCATTTGTGTGCTTGTTCTCTCTGTCTCTCTCTCTCAAAATAAAGTAAACTTAAAGAAATTTATGCACTTTCATCTGTATCTATTTATTATGTATGTGCTTTATTTACTTCCCTTAGGTTATAATTTTCTTGAGGTCTTTGACTATGTCTGATTTATTGCTGTGTTGGCATGTAATAAGGCCTTAATAATGGGTAATGCCTTAATAATGGATATGGATAGGTTAATTTGTAGTAAGAATAGTATAATCAGACTACCATTTAAATTGAAAGGCTTATTAATTAGAATAAAAGTTCTACAAGGGCAGGGAGGTCTGTCTGCATTTTGCACTGTTGTATCTCCAGCACCTAGAACAGTGCCTGGCGCATTTCAGATTCTCAATATTTGTTGAATAGGTGAATGAAAGTGAATTCTCAGAACAACACCATTAAAAATGAATATGACTTCATTGAACAACACACAGTGTGAAGGATTAATGCAGATTAGATCACATTTGCCTTTTGTTTTGAGAATGACAGACAATTTAAGAGACTTCAAACGATGGATAAGGAAGTCATTTTCCATTATGAAAATAGGAAGAAAATTGAGTGTGGTTAATCTGGAAAAGTGAACTCTATAGCAATAATAGTAAAAGAAGGCACTCTTGCACAATTTTAAATGTATCTTTAAAGCAATATGTGAATATATATTCATGGTGAAAGTATGTAAATGGTACTTTTACCCATGAGAAAGAACCATTGCTTTTATTATTCAGCCAGGACCAGGAGCTAAATTTAAGCTGATTTTTTAGGGAACAGAAAACTATAACACTCAGGTGCTTTACAAAGTAAGAAAAAAAGATCATGGGTTCCTTGAAGTAGAAAAGGACATTAGAGTTGTGATAAATTAGAGATTATTAAAATCTTTCTGAAATTACCTGCTTCTGAGGCTCTGAGATGTGAAGTTGATTTGAAGGTAGAATAAAGAAAATTCAGTTCCGTTATATCTATAACCTCTGTTCATTCCTCAATACAAATTGTTGTTTGAGAGATTATATAGGTTTACTTACATTCTCATTCTTAATGGAGATAGTAATTAATGGCAGTGGAATTTCTTATATGTGTGTAGTTTGATTACGTATCCAGTTTATAGCTACCAGTTTATTGAAGAATAAATCAGGGGCAACTGGGTGGCTCAGTTGGTTAAGCGTCCAACCTCGGCTCAGGTCATGATCTCGCAGTTCGTGGGTTCGAGCCCCATGTCAGGCTCTGTGCTGACAGCTAGCTCACAGTCTGGAGCCTGTCTTCAGATTCTATGTCTCCTTCTCTCTCTGACCCTCCCCTGTTCACACTGTCTCTCTCTGTCTCTCAAAAATAAATTTTAAAAAACATAATAAATCATGGCTTTATTCTCTTATGAATAGATATTTTCCAGGGCATACTACCATGACCTGTCAAAGAACTATGTAATTTCCATGAAGGATTTAGAAAAATAAAATGGTGATCTATGTGCCAAGTATTATTTCTCAATATGAGTTTGGGGCATATCAGATAATAATGGCCAATGTTTATTGAATAATTTTATTCATTTAAATCTAAAACAGTTTTATAAAACAGGTACTATAATCATGCCCACATTGAAGATGAGTAAACTGAAGTGTAGGAAATTTAAATAATTAGTCTCACAGATACTAAATGGTAGATTCAGGATTTGAATTCAGTGAGTTTAGTTTCAGAGCAATGCCTTTATGCACTTTCTGCATTGAATATCTTTTTCTTGGTTAACATTTCCTAGTGTATAATAAACACTTCCTTAAATCATACCATTGCATTTTCTCACAACACTTTTTTAAATGTATTAAGAAGAAAGTGTGATTTATTTGTAAAATATTAGGGTGGTTTTTTTTTTAAGACAGTACAAACATTGAACTTGAGAGGATTTTTTCTTCAATATGTTTGATGTCCTTATATTGTAAATTAAACTATTTTGGGGGGGGCACCTGGGTGGCTTAGTTGAGCCTCCAAATCTTTTTATTAATTTTTTTAATGTTTGTTTTTTTTGACAGAGAGACAGAGAGAGCGAGAGATGGACAGACAGAAAGACAGAATCTAAAGCAGGCTACAGGCTCTGAGCTGTCAGCACAGAGCCGGATGCAGGGCTCAAACCCAAAAACTGTGAGATCATGCCCTGAGCTGAAGTTGGAGGCTTAACTGACTGAGCCATCCAGGTGCTCTGAGCCTCCAAGTCTTGATTTCAGCTCAGGGCATGATCCAAAGTGTCATGGGATTGAACCTTGCTCTGTGCTGAACATGGAGCCTGCTTGAGATGCTCTCTCTCTTGCTCTCTTTCTCCCTCTGTCCCTCTCCCCCATTTAAACTCTCTCTCAAAAAAATCTATCTATCTATCTATCTATCTATCTATCTATCTATCTATCTATCTATCTATCTATTAGAATCTAGAAGAGATCTAGAATCTAGAATATATATATGTATATATAATAGTAAACCATTATACAATAATTTTAATGTTCTTCATTTGGTGGCCAGTTTCATGTATCTGACTTGGAAGTTTGAGGTGTGTAGGATGTGTGTATTTGTGTGTGTGCATATATTTCCATGTATTATTCAGTAGCCTAGATAGAGTGTCATTGAGCAGGCATTCTGCCAAGACCTAGTGAGGTTGCACTTAGTACATCTGCTTTCCCTGACACCAAGACAGAGTGTGGAGTGCATTCCCATGTCAAAATATGTCTGTTCAGCATTTCTAAGCCCACTCCATAGTATTCTAATTGAATTTTTAAAAATAGCCTAAAGAAAGCTTCTCTTTGCTTCCTCTTACTTAGGTATTGGCAGAAGATACCATTTTATTCTTACCTTGCTATATACCAGGGATTGTTTATGATTCTTAAGGAAGCAGTGTGGTGTTGTAAATATCCCATAAAATTTCAGACAGACCGTTAGGAAATTAGCATGTATTTCTCCATTTAGCAGCTGTACACCCTTGAGCAATTTGCTTAGCACTTTAAAACCTTAGTTTCTCATCTGTAAAATGGGCATTATATGTAAAGACTTAAAATATATGTCTTCCTGGATGAGACTGCCTTGGAAAGTCTGAAAGAGGAGAAATCTGTGCTGCCTAAAGTACAATCAGGAGTGATTGCAGGGAAAGTGTAGGTCTGAGCAGAGCCATGAAAAGTTGTATAATCAGCCTTCTTGGAGCTTCATCTGTAATTCCAGCACCCGTCTGGGCCCTAGACCCAGTCTTCTTGTCTTAAGGGGGTTTGACTGAAGGTTTTACTGAAGTTGAATCTGCATAGGATTCAACCACACCACACTTGGAATTTCCTTTGGAGGGGGTTGGAATGAAATATCGACATGGTCTCTTCTCTGTCCTTCGATTCTGATGATGATATAAGCAGGGGAAATCCTTTCATGACGCAAGGGGAGACCGTCAAAATCCTCTAGAACAATGGCCCCCAAGTTTTGAACATTAGAATCACCAAGGTAACTTGAAAAATTCTGATGCCCAGGTCAATAAAATCAGAATCTCTGAGGATGGAATAAGGCGTCCATATTTTTAAATAACACAGATGATTCCAAAGTGCAGTCAGATGTAAGAACAGTGATTTCTTCTGGACCATTGCTTCTTATACTTTAGTGAGCATCAGAATCACCTGCAGGGTTTGTTAAACTACTGATCTGGGGACCTGACCCCCAGAATTTCTGATTCAGTGGGTCTGGAAGAAGGGCTGAATATTTGTATTTCTCACAAGTTCATAAGACCACAGTTTGAACACCACTGCTCTAGAACAGTGCTTCTTGAACCTGAATTGCATGGTAATCTGTTAGGAATCTCATGAAAATGCAAACTGATTCAGGAGGTCTTGGGGCCCGAAAGTCTGCCTTTCCCGTAAGCTGCCAGACATGCTGATACTGTCCACAATATGCTTTGGTCTACAGACTGGTAAGGTTAGGGCAGCAGCAGCAGCAGCATCTGGGAGCTGGTTAGAACTACCCCAGACCTACTGAATATGACATCACTTGTTAGCAGTGCTGCACCTTGGAATCCTATGAGGAATTTAAAAATATATATTGATGCTTGGACTCAATCCTGGAGTTTTTTTTATTTAGTTTGTATGGATATGGCCAGGGTATTAGAATTTAAAAACAAACAAACAAAACTCCTAGAAGGTTCTAATATGTAACAAAATAAATGAGACAGAATTATATAGTAAGGTATTATTTTAAAATACACTTTTTATGAAATATTTCTTGATATTTTATTATAAAAAAATCTGGAAATGACAATGGTCCTTCCTGGGTCCACAGCATGTATTACTAAGTTCTTTTGCTTTAGTTTTTATTTTTGTTTTTTTCTTCTTCTTCTTCTCCTTCTCCTTCTTCTTCTTCTTTGAGAGGGAGGGAGGGAGGAAGGGAAGGAGGGAGAGAGAGAGAGAGAGAATGAGAGAGAGAGAGAGAGAGAGAGAGAGAGAGAGAGAGAGAGAGAGAGACTCTTAAGCAGGGTCCATGCTCAGTGTGTCCTCTTAAGACATATGTCTTCTTTTTTCAAGACATAGTTTTGAGCAGCTATGACACAATGATTAGAGTTTCCCATATGCCTGTCATAGTCATGCTTTATCTTCATTAACACCAACATATTGGGGGAGAACTGTATTCTACTTCTAAGTTAACAAAGATGATTCCCATACAATTTCTGCTTTCTAGCTGCTCCTAGAATAGTAGATGAGGTTGAAGTTGAACCTTTATGCAAAACAAAACTTAATAATGCGAAGTAACACTGGTACTATCAAGTGATTAAGGAAAAACACACACACTAGATTTCAGAGATGGGAGAGATCCCCAAAAGCCATTGTGCTCAGAGAAAGTGGACCTTAAACTGAACCTTGAAGAATAGGAACAAAATATGTAAGCTAAGATTAGGAGAATTCCATTTCAGATAGGGAGACACAGAGTTACCAAGTAGAGAAAGCTCCTTCCATGTTGGGCACAAATGGACTGACCAGTAGATTTAGCAAAAAAGTTATGTGGAAGTATCATAGAATCATATTTTACAGTACCTTAACTAGAGGAGTTTAAACTTTATATTTTAGGACATGGGGTTCTAGTGAATATTACTGAGCAATTGCAATAGAATGATAGGTGAAATGTGGTACTTTGGACAATTTTGTACCCAGGGACTATAGGAGACATTAGCTAAAACAGATTTTAAGGTAGAGAATACCAATGACAAAATTATCCTCTTATTTTTCAAATTTTTATTTTTCCTCCTCTGTTTCTAAAAATAAAAATCTTACCACATTTATTTCTATAGGTCCACTTAATATTTTGGAATGAAGCAGAAATATAATTTATATTTATATAGTATACCATATCATATATATCATGTAGTATATGTATATTTGAATCATGAGCAGTAAATACAACATTTGAGTGTCAAAGTCAGTGTAACTTGAGTGGAATCATGAATATTTTTTCTTTGTGGCTTTTTCACTGACTTTCCACTATTTAAATATACTTGCTCATCAGTATTGTGTGCATAAATTTTCAAAAGTGCTCTCTTGTTTTGGTAATAAATGATAATGAAGTGCAAAGCTTTGGTTGTGCATATCTAAACCATCTCAAGCAAGTTAGTTTTTGTTGTCTGTGTTTAATTTTAACTAAAAGGAAGTAAAGCTTTTATACTTTCTGAGTGGTGAGTTTCTGCTTGGCTGACAAATTTATTTATTATGGTTCCATTTTTTCTTTCTTTATAACTACTTATATTGTGGTTACTAGAAATTCTCTTTTATTTCTTAAAAGCAACAATATTTTATAGCTTTATAGCCACAGAACCTAGATTCACACCCTCACCCATATGTCCTTTTTAAAAAAATATTTATTTATATGGGGTGCCTGGGTGGCTCAGTCGGTTAAGCATCTGACATCAGCTCAGGTCATGATCTCATGGTCTGTGGGTTCGACCCCCACATCGGGCTCTGTGCTGATAGCTAGCTCAGAGCCTGGAGCCTGCCTCAGATTCTGTGTTTCTCTCTCTGCCCCTCCCCTACTCATGCCCTGTCTCTCTCTCTGTCTTTCCCTGTCTCTCTCAAAAGTAAATAAACATTTAAAAATATTTTAAAAAATATTTATTTAGATTGAGAGAGAGAGAGAGAGTACAGACACACACAAGCAAGCAGGGAAGGGGCAGAATGAGAGGGAGAGAGAATCCCAAGCAGGCTTCTTGCTATAAGCTCAGAGCCCAATGTGGGACTCAATCCCATGAATTGTGAGATCATGACCTGAGCCGCAATCAAGAGTCAGACACTCAACCGACTGAGCCACCCAGACACCCCTAGTCCTTTCTTGGCTGATTTTGTGACCCTGGGAAAACCACATCTTTGAGATTCAGTGCCTTCACATGTAAGATGGTTGCAGAGTGTACATGTGGAGTTGGTTTTTTTTTAATTTTATAGACTTTTACCACTATGATTGCAGGTACCATGTCTGTCTTTTACCTCAGTGTATTACAAGTGCCTAGCACAGTGTCTGGAATATATGGGATGAATTAATAAGTAAAACTAAGAGGCCATAGTGTCAATTTTGGCAAAGTAGTGTTGATGCAAAACTTGTGGTAGATGTAAATCCAAAACCTTCAAAATGTGTGAGATTTCTTGGAGGGTGTTTCTGCCCTACGATCTTCTGGAGTGACACTTGTGCTGTTCAAAGTTCTTCATGTGACCATAAGACAAATCTGATGCATAAGACAAATTGGCCACAGAGGATGAGTGATGACAGGCATTTGCTTTCATTATTGATGGTGACATGCTTCATTTTTCATCTTAAGGATAAAAAAAAGAGAACCACATTGAACTAACTTGTTAATTATACAAGCCTCTGAACATATTGGAAATAACACAGGAAAGGTCATATGATAATATTAGGTTTAAAAGCCAGTGGCAGGATTTCTACCAGACCTGAGGCAACATTTCTACTAGCTTTTGTCCAAGAAAGGGAACATCATACTGCTCATTTTGACTATGCTGAAAATTCACAGTGTTTGCTATTGGCCAAGGCTTAGAAGAATCACTTGAAGTCTCTAACCCCCGAACTGCTCATCAGTTCCATAAGTCAGTAAATTCAGTGGGGAAATAAATCAGACAGTTGGATTATTTGACCAATTGATTGTAAAGTAAGGCATCAGACTGAAAGCACTGAATCATCATAGCCTAAAGTATGTTGACCTTGACATGTATTCATTGTTTTCTTTTAAATACATAGTTGTTTTTGCTTACTGGATCTTAAATATATAAGATGAAATACATTGCTTTTTTTCTGCCATGACATCTTAAGAAACTTAAGTTAAAATATGAGATAACGATGACCCAAGTGACCCTTACCACCACCCCCATTGTGGAGGTGCTCGACCACATCAATAATGTTACTTTGTACTTTGCTTTTATAGTTTAATACATATTTTTAAAAAATATCATCTTAACTCATTCCTATAACAAGTCATTGAAGCATTCAGAGTGGGCACTAATGCTTAGTGAGGTTACATTATTTCCAGTGACCAAGGTCACAAAGCTGTTAAATGTTAGAGCTGGGGCTCATGACTGACAGTTATGTCCTCTCAAGTTAAGTTCTGTTCTCATACTAGTCTTGTTTCTCTAAAAGGTAAAGTAGGACTATCATATTTCCCTTGATTTATGGAAGAAAAGCTATTTTAGAGCATTAAATTCAGTGACCACGATTGTTCTTGCTTCTATTGTGCAATGTACTTTGGAAGAAAAAAAGCATATTTCATACTCTTGAAAAATTCCTTGTTTTCAGGAAATTCAGGCAAACAAGTAAATATGAAAAAGCAGTGTGATACATGTTGTGTAATGCTGTGGAATTAGGATGGGGGAGTCATTAATTTGCCTGAATGAGTGTTCCATTGTACCCTAATTTATATGACCACGTTTGTGTTGGAGGAGTTAAGAGCCCTGAGTGTTTTCTAGTTTGTTGAATATTCTGTAAGATTGTTTTCCTATTGAAAATGAAGAGGGGAGGGGCGCCTGGGTGGCTCAGTCAGTTGAGCATCTGACTTCAGCTCAGGTCATGATCTCAGGGTTTGTGAGTTGGAACCCTGTGTCTGGCTCTGTGCTGTCAAACAGCTCAGAGCCTGGAGCCTGCTTCAGATTCTGTCTCCCTCTCACTCTGCCCCTCCCCTGCTCATGCTCTGCCTCTCTCTGTCTCTCAAAAATAAGTAAGGCTGATGCATAAGGCTGAGCCTGGGTGGCTCAGTCGGTGAAGCATCCAACTTCAGCTCAGGTCATGATCTTAAGGTTCGTGAGTTCAAGCCCCATGTCAAGCTCTGTGCTGACAGCTTGGAGCCTGGAGCCTGCTTCAGATTCTATGTCTCCCTCTCTCTCTGCTCCACCACTGCTCGTGCTCTCTATCTCTCTCTCAAAATAAATAAATAAACATTAACAAAATAAAAAAATATTAAGAATTACAAAAAAATGAATAGGGGGAAGATTTGATTATAATAATGATAAAGGTTAGAATAAACATTTTCATGACTAATGAAAAACCAATTGAGTATAACCTACAAGTATTATCATAAATACTACAATTATGGAGACTATAAAGAACTATGAAGGACTATGAAGAAAAATAATCTGGAGTCAACTTAATTTTGGGTTAAGATTTAGTAGGATATATTATTCAACACTCTAATAAAGTTATCTTTATTGAGAACATTTTGATGAGTGGGAAGTGATAATTTTCAAGGCAATCTAATGTTGAGAGTATCGAGATTATAAACCCAAATATTTCTATTCTTGCTTAGTATTGTCCACTACAAATTTAACTTGGGTTTTTAGTGGGTTGTAAAATGCATTTTTTCCTTTGCCCATTCTGCAGATTCAACTCAGAGCTTGAAAACCTGATTGTACTCTTTTATACCTGTTCATTATTACAAGCAACAAGGAGTCTGTCCTTAGAAATTGCTTGGGAAGATACTGGATTTACCTATTGTAAAGAAGAATTTGTATAGAGCTTTTTCCTCCCTCCTTTGCTCTTTCTTTTTCTCTCTTCCTCTTCTTCTCTTTTTTCTTGCATCTTCATTGTTGTCACAGTAACTGCTTTCTGATGTATTTTGCATTACTGCCACCTTTTTTGTCATTGGAATAATTTGTATGGATAACACACAGGTAGAAATTAAGTTGAATAAGAACATAGCACTTTTGCAAGGTACTTTTTTCAGTTTCAATGTAGTTTTACAAGATGACTGATATCTTGATTATAACAGATTTCCCAAACTCTTCATTTCTTCTTTATTCCTTCTAAAATCTGCATCACCCTTCACACACACATCAGCCTTATGCATCCTATACTTCTGTACATTCAAATTTTGTGTCATATAAATAAATCTTTTGGCTTTCCCTTTAGATTCCATATTCAAATATATTCTATGTGTAGTAAATATTATCGATTTTTTTCTTGCATGCTTAAGTCTGGAAATATGACCAAGAAAAGCTATGCATAAGCAAGCTGTACTGCTGATTCATTTATTTTTCTTTTTTTTTGTGGCAAATATTGAATAGTGGCTTCTGAGACCAGGATGCTACATGCTAGGCAATGAGGATAATAGTTTCCAGAGCCTTCAAATCTCACATAGAATAGTAGGAATTCCAGGAAGAATTACAGGTGGAAGTGTATCCCCCAGTGACCACATCTGTTGGCTGCATCACTGTTTTCCAATCCCAAGCCCAACATGTGGCATATACTAAGTGCTCAATAAATATTTATGGGAAGAATATAGATAGGTTTTGATCAGAAACATTCTAGAGATACTTGCAAGATACCACAAGAGAGTTCAACTGACTACAGCTGTGGAATCTTACCCTAAAGTTTAGGATGACAATTTTCAATCCCTTCTATATTCACTTGGTACTCAAAAAAAAAAAAAAAAAGAAGTTAGGACTTTTTATACACTGAAGTAAAGTCAACTGGTGAGATACTTATTTTAAAAGTGACATTTTGTATGTCAGAATGCCTAGCATGATGCCTGAAAAAAAAATTAAGTATTCCATGAATATACTCTTTTTAGTTTTTCCTACCTCCTGTGTTACTTTCCTTTCATTCTCTCCTCCCACTTACATTTCAACCTGAGACTGATTGAAATCTTGTAGGTCATAAATAAACATAGCATGATGAAATGAAAATTGGGTACAAAAGTGAGTAGGCTGAGAAAATAAATCAAAAAGGGTTAAATTTAAAAAAAAAACCTGAAAGCTATCACAAACATGATAAAATCTAGGGAAATAATAAAATATATTAATTAATTATTTGACAGATGCAAGTCTGTTAATTTCTTTTCCATTATTTTGTATACAGAATCTTTGAGCATCTTTTTTGTATGGCAAAAATTTTATAATGTATTTCCTGAAAAAAAATTCAGTCTTTCCTGTAGCATGATTAATCAAAAATTATACTTTATTATTTTCTTTTAATTTATAAAAGTCTGTTTTATCTTCACAGCTCATAATTGGTAATTTCATGTACAGGTTATCACATATGAGAACGTTTTGTTGTATGATATCAGGGCAATTCAAATCCATCACCGCCTTCCACCAGTAAGTAACTTTTGCCAATCATGTATACATTATTATAGACTCAGCTGCATGAAATAGCAGTGTTTATGTCTCATGTGTCTGAGATGGTCCATGAGGCAGCTCTGGTGCTCTTACCTTGGTTACATGCCTGGGGATTAGTTATCTGTCGGTTAATCTAGAATTGCCTTGGCTGGATTACTGAGGCCACTTTGTTATGTTCTAAGTATCTTATATCTCCTTCCTGGGACCAGTGAGTTAGTCTATACATATTCTCCTCAATGCAGGAACAAAGGAGAAATAAATGAATAGCAAAAAAAAAAAAAAAAAAAAAAAAAAAAAAAAAAAAAAAAAAAAAGAGCTATTTTTCTGACTCTGCTTGCATTTGCTAACATCCTATTGGAGAAACCAAGTCACATGACTGAGTCCAGTGTGAAGGGATAGGGCAGAACATCCTTCTAGAGCAACACAGATTTATATGGCAAAGCATCTAGATGTAAGGAAAAGTGAAGAATTGAATGTATCAGTGTAATTCATCTACTAGAATTTTGTTTTATTTTACCATTTTTCCTCATTACATTTCAAATAAAACAGCTTTATTGAAATATATACAAAAAACTCTTGTACATATTTAAAGTATACAATTTATTAAGTTTTGATATATGCACACAATCATGAAACCATCACTACAATCAAGGTAATAAACATACCCATGAATTCCAAAGTTTTCCTCATGCCCCTTTCTTTTTCCTTCTTTTTTTTTTAAAAGTAAAACTACTTAATATGAGATCTACTCTTTTGACATATTTTAAAGTGCACAGTATAGTATTGTTAACTATAGGCACCATGCTGTACAGCAGATCTATAGAACTTACTCATCTTGCACAACTGAGATGTTATATCCTTTGGAAAACAGCTACCTGTTTATGCCCCTCCCTCTAGCTCCTGGCAACCACCATTCCACTCTCTGCTCTCAGGGGTTTGATTATTTTAGATACACCATGTAAGTAGAATAATGCAGTGAAATGATGCAGGACTGGCTTATTTCACTTAGCAGTGTCCCCAGATTCATTCATGTTATTGCATATGACAAAATTTTCTTTTTTTAAATGCTAAATAATAAATACTCCATTGTATATATATAAACACACACACCCCACATTTTCTTTATCCACTTATCCATATATGGACATTTAAGTTGTTTCTATATCTTGACTACTGTGAATAATGCTGCAATGAATATGGGAGGGCATGTATGTTCTCGAGATCCTGATATCAACTTTCTCCATATATCTCAGGAGTGGGATTACTAGATTATATAGTGGTTCTTCTGCATTTAATTTTTTGAGGAACCTTCATCTGTTTCTATATTGGCTTCACTACTGTACATTCCCACCAGTAGAATACAAAGTTTCCAATTTCTCCACATCCTTGTCAGCTCTGTTTGTTTGTTTGTTTATTCATGGTCATTTGAGGGATGCCTCGGTGGCTCAGTCGGTTAAGCATCCAACTCTTGATTTTGGCTCAGGTCATAATCTCATAGTTCATGAGTTCAAGCCCTGCATCAGGCTCTGCTCTAATAACATAGAGCCTGCTTGAGATTCGCTCACTCCCTTTCTCTGCTCCTCTCCTGCTCATTCTCTCTTTCTCAAAAATAAATAAATAAACTTAAAAATTTTTTAAAGAAATAGTGGTCATTTGAACAAGTATGAGATAACATTTCATTGTGTTTTGATTAGCATTCCCTGATAATTAGTGATGCTGAACATTTTTCATGTATCTATTGGTCATTTGCATATTGTCTTTGGAAATATGTCTATTCACGTCTTTTGACCATTTTTCAATTGAGTTATTTGGACTTTTACTATTAAGTTATAGAAGATACTTATATATGTAGAATATTAACTCCTTATCAGTTATATGGTTTGCAGATATTTTTCCCCCATTTTAAAGGTTACCTTTTAATTCAGTGGATTGTTTTCTTTGCTCACAGAAGATATTTAGTTTGATGTAGTCCCACTTGTGTATTTTTGCTTTTTTGGCCTGTGCCTCTGGTGTTATATGCAAGAAATCACTGCCCGGACTAATGTCAACAATATTTTCACCTTCATTTTCTTCTAGGAGTTTTATAGTTTCATGTTTTGTGTTTGGACTTTTAATCAATTTTGAGTTATTTTTGTGTACAGTATAAAAAAGAAGTCTGATTTCATTCTTTTGGATATGGAAATCCAGTTTTCCCAGCACACTTTGTTAAAGAAACTATCCTTTCCCTTCATTACTTTTTTCTTTTTTTTTTTATCACTTTTTTAATGTTTATTTATTTTTGAGAGAGACAGAGCACGAGTAGGGGAAGAGCACAGAGAGAGGGAGACACAGAATCAAAACAGGTTCCAGGCTCTGAGCTGTCAGCACAGAGCCTGACACAGGGCTCGAATCCACGAACCTCAAAATCATGACCTGAGCCAAAGTTGGATGCTTAACGTACTGAGCCACCCAGGCGCCCCTCATTACCTTTTTCATATACCTTTTCCATGTGGTTTAGTGATTGGGTTTGCTATGGATCCCAAGAATACCAACTCCATTATTTCAGTTTTCAAAATATAAGAGATTTACATAAAAGTTTAGAATGAGATATTCCTTTTGGAAAGGACAATATTGAGAAGATGTCTTAATGTTAGATTTGTTGCCTGGACTTTCTTTGGCTTATAATTATAGTCTTCAGCAAATGTTTACTCAGTATAAATGAATGAATCCTGATTATAAATAGAATATATATTACTCTGTTTATTCTCTCAATCTCTCCCTCTCTCTCTTTCTCTCTCTCTCTCTCTCTCTCTCTTCTGTTTCTGTCTCTTTTTTCTTCCTCACACACTCTCTACTCTCCATATTATACAGGTGTGGTTTAGATGTGAAATATGTTTGGGGAGCTTACATTCTATTTGTGGTTAGGACAGAAACATATTTTTTAAGGAAGAAAATTATAAATTGTGGTGAAAACAGTCTAGATTCAGGATTAGGCAGTTTAGGAGTGAGAGAAAGCACTTGGTATTTGGTGTGTCATGTCAAGTATGGCGAGAAGTTCAGTGTGAAGATATGGGAAGAGCAGCATTCCAAGCAGAGAAAATGAAGTAAGCAAAACATGGATTTAAAGAGTAGGAAGAGGGAAATCAAATTACTAAAAGCAGTAAATAAATATATTAGAGGAAATAGTACCAAGTAGCAGAAACATGTGCTGTGACTATATATAATTTTGACTTTCAGGCTGAGATGTTTTAAGTTTTTAATTTCTTTTTGATTTTAAGAAAATGTTGATCTTAAAAAAACAATCAATTTTATTCCATTGAGAAAAGCAAAAACTCTGGAAATGTGTCTTTTCATGACCCTTATAATCAATAAGATTTAATGAATGTAAGATATGTACATATAATTAGGATATAAATTGTAGAGAGCTAGCCTCAAAAGTCTTCCATTTCAGGGATGGAGACACATGTATAAACAAATGACTATAATACCATGTCCCAAATGCTACTATAGATACACCAGTATAGTTATATATCAGTATATCAGAGATAGACTGATGAATCACACAATTATGGAAAAGGAAACAGCCATCTTGAGATGTTTGGGTTTGGGTAAGGCTTATGGTGCAGTTGAATAGTAAAGACAGACTTTTCAAAAAGATAAGAAAATAAAATAAAATTTAGCCTAGTTAAAGATCAAGGGGAAACTTAAGAAATGGGGAAACTCTATAAAGCTGGTTTTGGTGAATGGAATGCATGAGTCGCAGGTGATAAACTGGAAATCACATTTGAAGCCAGATTGCAAAGAGTGCTAAGGGTCAGAGTAGAGACTTTGGATCCATCCACAGTTGGTGTAAAGACCCAAGGGGTTGTAAGCAGGGAAATGGCATGAATAGATGGCCAGGCACTTGGACAGCGGTGTGGCTCACAGTTCCTATGAGTTGGGGCTGTGACTTCGAGGGTGGAGAGGAAGATTGGAGACATGGAGGAATTCTCATGAGTAGCAAAGGGCTTCTGTGAGTTAGAGCCTGTGCACTACAATGAAGATAAATAATAGATAGGAGTAAGTCATTTGCCACTTTTCAAGATTTTAGGCAGATGCAGACCTTCCCAAAGAGAGTAGTTTTTAGTGTTTATCACTAAAAATTTAATTCCAAAATGTTTACTGATTTTTTTTATGGACTTGCTAAATCTCCCGAGGCATACCATTGAAAAGCCATTATCACTTTTCAGTTTGCGTAGAACTTTCACAGTTTCTGGCTTTTGTCCCTGCCTGGCTTTAGAATTTTCACACTGTCCTCAGGTATGAAAAGCTTTATAGTTGCTTTGTTACGACTGTTTCAGCTAAATGGATCACTGTTGTTAGCATTTGTCCTGAGAAATCTTTAGGTGAGAAAGATGTTCTGCACAATTTTGGTTTTCAGTGTTTTTTTTCATAAGGATTTTTACTGAACTTAGTATTTTACGTAGTCGTATTTATTTACAATGTATAAGTACCTTACCTTTAATTGGTACCTTACATATTAACTCTGCTTTCTTTACAAGTTAGGATTAGGGTTGGCTTTGCATTGCACAGACTAAAATAACAAGACCTTATTTTTCTCACATAAATGCCAGACCCCTAGGTAATTGCTGGACTGGTGCCATTGCTCCACAAAGTCCTCAGAGACCCAGCTCCTTCCAGCTCACCTACCACCACTCCCTGGGGGGTAGTCATTGTTTTCATGGTCTCTGAGTGATCCAGCCACCACGCCCCCACCCCAGTGAGCACAACAGTAAGGCAGATAGTTGAGAAGACAGCAAAGGAAACCTATAAGCTATCTTTTTTTTTTAATTTATTTTGAGAGTGAGAGTGAGAACAGGGGAAAGACAGAGAGAAAGAGAGAGAGAGAGAATCCCAAGCAGGCTCCATGCTGTCAGTGCAGAGCCCAAGGCAAGGCTCAATGCCATGAACCATGAGATCATGACCTGAGAGTCGAATGCTCAGCCAACTGAGCCCCCCAAAAGCCCCCCGTAAGCTGTCTTTAAGGAAAAGGTCTTCAAGTATACAGAGACCCTTCTTGCCAATATGTCATTGAGATGGGTCCGCGGCCACAGTCAGCTGCATGACATGTATGGAAAGGGAGCTAAGTAGTCTTACTTTGTGAAAAGGCAAGAATGGATATTAGGAGAAATTAAACTTAAAAAGGAAAGAAGGAGGAAACACAATATTTTAGGCAGATAACCACATGAGAGAGGCAGAAAACCTTTGTTCAAGTAGAATTTCACTTGTTTGTCCTTCTAAAATTAGGACAATCATTCTGTCCTAAATGTTCCATAGTGTTGGTGGTTGAGGGTCAAGTACAATGATGAATTTATCAACACTTTGAAAATTAAGTGTTGCACAAAAATGAAGTATTGTTTTTTAAAGTATTAAACAATTCTGATCATAAACTTAATAGATATCAGTGAGACAATGTCAGGTTTTACATTTTGCCCTATGGTAACCTTATTTAACAAGCAGAAGACATTTATTAATGACAAATAACTTTTATAGAGAGAGAATAGCTCTCTGTTTATGAAACACTTTTAAGTATATGATAATACATTTGATTCTTCTATAAACACTAGAGTAAGGATTAATATGTTCATTTTACAGATAGGAAAATTAGAGGTTAAATGAATGGCTCAAAGCCATGTAGCTTCTGACTGGTTAGTTTAGGAACTATGTTGTCTGCAAACCTCACACGTTTTTTGTAATTTGTTATTGTGTGAATCTTTATGCATCACACTCCTTGTTTTGCATTTGGCAAAGTTTAGATGTCTATGACTGGAGTGACAGACATTCGGATATTTATCCCTACTTTATCTGCATGGTGTTTATTCTCATTTATCCCTAGTATGAATCAAATCTTCCAAACTACTGGTCTACACACACATACATTATCCTCCAGAATCACCTAACCTCCCATCCCCCCAAAATGTTTTTCTGTTCTTGGCTTACTCAAATTCTGCCCTTTTTTTGAAGTGTCAACCTGGGCCCCATATTCCATGTGTAACATTTCCTGAATATTTCAGGCCACCCAGATCTTCCATTTTCCTGAACTTCTGTAACATAGAAAATATATATAGAATGCATATATTATATTTAATTATAGAAATAAATTATACACTGTATCAGATTATTCCATATGTCTTAGCTTTCTCTCCCAAAGTAGGATTTAAGGTCTTGTGCTTCTTAAGTTATTTCAGTAGTGCAAGGACAGTGGTAAGAGCATATGAAGAACAAAAACAATTCCCATTCAAATTGGCTAATGATTCTTGAGCATCTCCTAAGATTTAGTCTCAACTGTCATGACAAATGAAGAAATAGATTCAAAGAGGCAAAGAGACTGGTCCAATGTCAATCATCTAAGATTAGAAACCTGTGGTCTAAGTCTTGATCCTCCACAACCATCAACTGAACATTTGACTGAAAGCCAAATTGTCTGTGTGTGTGTGTGTGTGTGTGTGTGTGTGTGTGTGTGTGTGTGGTTATTTAGGTTACCATTCTAAGTTGAGAAAAACCCAGAATAATCAGTCATTCCAGGTAGCCCTTGGTTGGATTTATATATATCTTATATTCAACACTAAGAAGATGACCAGAACTATTGGAAATTTTATCAGTAGAAAAGAGGGATAAACATTTCCAACTAAACCCGATGTTAAAGTGATCTACAGATACATTCTGTTATGCATGCAGCCATGAGATATTTAGTTCATAGCCATGTCGCCATCTGTAGAGCCTAACTATATGATTACTTTCTTCCCTTATGTAATACGAATTATTTCAGCGAAGTGGCAATGTTAATGCTTATTCTCATTTTGTAATCTCAACAATAACTAGGGGAGTGCTAGGAAGATGTAATTCATCAAAATATATTGTTGGAAGAAAAATAGATTATCTTCTTATTTTTCTTTCTGGTATTTGAATACCTTCTTCAAGTAAACATGTAGACTGTTCAGTGATGGACAACCGAAATATTTAAAGACCATAAACCTGTTCTTATTACATCTTAGGATACTGAGTTAAATTTAACAAGCTAATTTTTAATGGTTTTAGTGGTTTTGCACATGTATTATACATATGTGTGTGTGTGTCTTCTGAGATATATGTATATTAGAGCTTAAGCTATCAATTAGTGATAACATCTGTCTATGTATCTATATTTACATGTAAAATAATTGAACTATAAAAAGAAGTGCTCTCATTCTACCAATGTAGCTAAAAATGAGTCAGTGATTTTTATGTTTATCTTCTGTTTTGAAGACAATGTTCAAGACCACAGGGAAAAATCTGAATACAAGAAGCTTTGGCACAGGTTATAAAGATCATATTTTATTACCATATATGACTACAATTATGTTTTCCCCTATTGAGAATGTTTTGGTTCACATTGTTTATTTGTTTGAAAAAAATCATACTACACTGTTTGAGTATGTATTCATTTTGTGAAGCAAAAATGTGGGGCCCATTGAGACCTTGTAATGTTACCCCTTTATTACAGATGAGTTTATGTGATTTACCTGAGGTCACATAGGTAATTAAAAGTGGTGCAAAGATAAGAAGCCCATTCTCCTCACCCTTTGACCTCCAGGCTCCCTCTCTCTCCCTACTAATTTCAGTTTATAGGTTTTAATTCTCAAAAGAGTCCTCTTAAGAGGCAGGGTGATTTATTCAAAAGATCACTGATTCTTTCCTCTCCGTCTTCTTTTTTCCTCTGTAGCCCTCTTCAATCTAATTCCCGTGGGCCTGCGTGTGGTGGCCATCCAAGGGGTGAAGGCCAGCCTCTATGTGGCCATGAATGGTGAAGGCTATCTCTACAGCTCAGTAAGTACCTTGGACACTGTGTGTGCAAGCACTGTGTGCATTGAGAGGTAGTGGAGTAACTATTCTTTTAAGGAAGAAAATTAGAAGTCAAAGTTATTTTGTATTTTCTGACCCAGTATGTCAGGATTTTATTAAGATTTTATAATTTACAGTTCAAAGGATCATGTCTTGTTGAGAAAGACCTAGTTACTGTCTATGCAATATAAATTTTATTTGTCTGGCTTCCACATCTAGAGGATAATTGTTGATCTTTCATATTTTACCATTCTGTGTAATTCAAGGGGCAGGGCATTTTTTCCTTTCTCCTATTACTACCCCTGTAAGCAGAGGATGGCTAATGCAGTTAAATTATTCAGTTTTTCTGAGAGTCTTTTGTGTCTTATTGTGGAGAAAAACTTTCAGAATAGGTTGTGTTTCATTTGTATTTATTGAATCTGTTCAATACCCAGTATGTCAGATTCCTGGCATAATTTATCACTTCAAAAACAATGTGAATTTATGGGGTGAGGTCTGGATTAGGGGCTGGATAATTGAGTTTTTTCATATTTCAGGTATTATTTCTCTTTGGGCAAGTTACTCCCCCTCTTGGCTTAATTTCTGGACCTTTAAAGTGAGAGTGTTGGACACTGGGTTGTTTAACATCTCTTTTATATCCCCAACTGACAAAATTAGGTAGCATCAGTGACTACATTATGAGTACTGACATGCTGGAAAGTGGTTAACTCTCATCTAATGCCTATTTGACTCTCAAGATAATAATTTATGCATTGGGAGAATATGACTGCACTGAATGTCATTATAGATACATTCTCTCATAAGGGAATATTTGTAGTTCATGAAGAGATACCCTGGAAAATCATGGTTAAAGATTTCCACCCTTACTTTGTATGATCTCAATAAACAGCATCTTCAGGAAGTTCACAAATATCTACTAGATTCTAAATTAAATATTAAACTACTTTTATTAAACTTTTTTTCATATTCAGTTGAATGAATCTCTGCTATACTCTTCTTTCTTTTTAGTAATACATCTGCCATTCATATTAGGATTTTTATTCCTGAGCATACTCAGATCTGAATTTGTATTCATATACTAGATGTGTACAAACATACTCTTTCAACAGTTCTATTAAATATAATACTTACAGATAAACATATTTTTAGTTAAAACAAAAATTAGCCTTCATTTTTAAGGTGACATAATTCTAACAGTTCTTAATGTCTAGTCATTATGTCTATATTTTAAATATAAAAATTAAAATAAACAAAAAAGATAAAAGGTTGTTGTTTTGAATAATTCCAATTAGTTAAACTTTAAAAAAAAGTTTTCATGGTAGTACAAACTAAAACATGGAGATAATCTTAAGAAAATATTGACTTTAAGGATTTTACTAGTCATCAAGTAAAGAGCTAAAACTAGCACTTATGCAAAAAAGATGGATTTCAGATCTTTGGAGCAGAGTTTATTTCCAAAGGTTCAGGAAGAAGAAAAACACAGAAAGTATGACAACAGTATTGTCAGCACAGGACAGTGTGTGTGTGTGTGTGTGTGTGTGTGTGTGTGTGTGTGTGTGTGTGTGTGTAGGGAGTAGGGGTGTGGAGAGGCCACCCTTGTGTGTGTGTGTGTGTGTGTGTGTGTGTGTGTGTGTGTGTAGGGAGTAGGGGTGTGGAGAGGCCTCCCTTGTTGGGTGCAATGCCAAAGTTCCTGAGAGCAGCCTGGATATTCCGTAGGACTTAAGTAAACTGCATACTCTGAAGTGTGTTCAGAGATGGATTCTTTTATCATTCTTGCTCAGAACTAGGAATAAGGCACAGAGGGCTTGAACCATAGGAGGAGTTTTAAGAAATTTCTGACTAATTTTACTGTGGGTGCTTTTTTGTAAAGGAACAAATGCTTTAGAAATTCAAAAATTACCTGGTGAGTTACCTATTTGGGGTGACCATATACTCAATTTCCCCTACTCTTAAATAAAGTTTGCCTCATACCAAGATTACATAATTTCCCTCTGCTTATGATAGAGGCTACTGAAAACAGTTTTCTTTGATTATTAGTATACCAATGCTGACATAGCTCATCAGGATTCCTACTTTCAAAATCATCCTCTTTTGGATAGAACTAATAGAAGTGCTGATATTTAATCTAATCTAATCTAATCTTTTTTTTGTTTTTTTTCATGTTTACTTATTCTTGAGAGACTGGGGCGGGCCGAGAGAGTGGGATACAGAATCCAAAGCAGGCTCCAGGCTCTGAGCTGTCAGCACAGAGTCTGACGCAGGGCTCAAACTTGTAAACTACAAGATCATGACCTGAGCTGAAGTCTGACACTTAACTGACTGAGGCGTCCTGGTGTTTAATTTTAAATAGTAGGCACAGGCCTGAAGATTTTATTACCAGACTAGAGACTAGCTGATCCTGGGGTAGGCAAACCTGAAAAGGAATTGAACATCATGGCTCCATCACTACTGCAGTACTGCTTGGCTGTGTGGCATGCCTCAGCAGGAGAGCACCAGCGCAGCCAGGGCCTGGGGGTCGGTTAAAAGCAAGCTATTAACACAGGTTTTCTTGAGGTGTTTTGGTGTATATTAAGGCTTGGAGTTTTTATTTATTTATTTATTTTTAATGTTTTTTTATGTCTTTATTTTATTTTGAGAGAGAGGGGCAGAGAGCAATCAGGGGAGTGGCAGAGAGAGAGGGAGACACAGAATCCAAAGCAGGCTCCAGGCTCAGAGCCTGATGCAGGGCTTGAACCCACAGACTGTGAGATCATGACGTGAGCTGAAGGTAGACACCCAACCAACTGAGCCACCCATGTGTCCCCCACGCCCCCTTTTTAAAAGCAGTTTCCTACTTCATGTTAAACAGTATGGTTAAGCACATCAACAGGGACCATAGCCAGTACCTGGCGGAGATGGAGGGCTGGCGTGTGGCTGGAGTATAGAAGCTACTTAGAGTCCCAATGGTATCATTTATCTAGCGTCATTCACCTGGTTTGGGTTCATTTTAAAACTAGGAATTAATTCTCTGTGACTTCTGATTTCTTCCTGTCATCAAGAGACAGGAACGAGTGGTAAAGATGGAGTGACTGCTGAGTAGCATAGAGTGAAAATGTTAATTCTGAAAAATCTGTTTTGATAGCTGAATTTAATTTATGTGTACTTAGTGAGATTGTTGATGCATCTGGATTTGTTTTTATCATTGTAGTTCAGATTTTTTCTTTTGCTTGTGTTTTTTTTTTAATTTCCTTGTGTTGACACTTTTTCTATTTTTATCCTTCCAGTGGTTTGTAAATGTAGGTTATAATTCTATGTCTTTAGTGATTTATCTTTACTTTTTAACATGCACGTATAAATACATAGTCTGCTCGGTATTTTTTGTTTCTGTCCTCATTCCAAACAGCTGGTGACCTTAGGATGTTGTCTTGCCTAGTAAACACCACCACCCTTTTTGCCAGTTTGATTGGTGAAACTTTAAAATAAAATCATACATATGATTAGTTATTATTCTATACCTAATAGTTAAATTTACCAATCTTGAAAATAATTTCTATGCATATAGTTTTTGGTTTTATGTATGTATCAAATTTGGCCCAAAGAAATCTTTGTTTCGGGTATGAGGGTGGTGAATTGGCTTTGTCCTGGCATTTATGAACATGCCTTCCTTTTGCTTCCAATCTTGAATTACAGTTCAGACTGCTATAAGACTCAAGTAGACCTGTATTTTCCCCAGGACTTTGAAAATTATACTCCACTGGTGTCTGACACCTGTTGTTGAGTATGAGAAGTTTGCCATCGGTTTACTATTCTTTCCTTTCTAGGTAATCTATATAGGAAAGCAATTCTCTTTATGTTTCATGTTATGCAAATCCAACTATAATATCTTCTTGTGAATCCATCTTAATTTACCTTGTTAGAAACTCAGAATGCATTTTTAATACAATGATGCATATTTCTTCAGTTCTGAGGTATTTTAACTCTTAACCCATGTACATTTCACTTCTCTATCTTGATGCTAATGTTCAGAATGATTTATGTTAGAAACTCAAATTCATCTACTCTAGAATTAATGCCATCTAATTTGTGATTTCAATCACTATGTATTTTTCATTTTTGGATGTCTGATGGTTTCTGAGTAATATCTACCTGATCCTGATTGATTTCTTCCTGTTTTTACTATCTGGGTTTTTTTTTTATAGAAAGTTATTAGCTCATTTGTCTCTCTGAGCATTCCTATAATACTTTGTAAGACTTTTCTGTATGCTTAACATCTTTGGAAATCAATTCATAGTTTAATCAGTGATTTTTTTGGCTACCATTTTTAGAATTGGTTTGGAATTATTAGAATTTAGAATTTGTTCTTGATCTGTTTGTTATTCGGTCTGCAAGAATATTTCTCTCCCCCCACCCCATGATCTTCTTCCTCTGAGGTCTGCCCTCGCTTTGTAGTGATTTGTTGTTGTTTTTGTTGCTGCTGCTATCCAGCCTTCAGTGGCCCTAGTTTAGAATAATATTTGAGTCATTTCAAGGCTCCTATCTAAGGTAATTTTGGGGTTAGGGAAGGGGGCCTGGGCTAGGGTATGGCTAGGTCTAGTGCCTTTCATTGTGAGGCTGTGTCTGTCCCTGGATCTTGTCTAAAGCACTATCAGCGTTTTTATTTCAGCCTCTTTAGAGTTGGAGAGGAAAATACTCCCAACCACTGGGGAGCAGGTAGCCTGGCTGCAGCCCCCATCCTCCATAGAGGGCTTTTATTCCCATGAACTTGATCAGAGTGGAGCTCTGGGGCACACCACCAACTTCAGAATATGGAGCTTTCCGGCTATAACCTGTGTAGTGCTTTTTTCCATTCCATAGGGATGCGTAGCTTACTTTGAACCTGGTTATGTCATTTAGATCTTACATTTTTATATTTTATTCATCATTGCCAGCTATTTTGAGCAGTGTGGGTGCCAACGTAGTCTGAACTTGTGCCTTTCCCCCTTCTTTTTAAAAAAAATTATAGTAAAAAAACATAAAATTTACCATCTTGACAATTTTTAGGTTAGCTGTACACACACTGTTGTGCAAAAGATCTTGAGAAATTTTTCAGCTTGCAAAACTGAAATTCTATACCCATTATCAATATTTCTTTTCTCCCTCCCCCTCCCCTTGGCCTCTGGCAAACAACTTTCTACTTTCAGTTTCTGAGCTTGACTGCTTTAGATACCTCATAAAAGTGGAATCAGGTAGTATTTGTCTTTTTATGATTAACTTATTTCATTTAGTGTAATGTCTCCAAGGTTCATCCATGTGTAGCATTTGAAAAGGTTTCCTTCTTTGTAATTTTTTGAGAAGCCGCCATACTGGCTCCCACAGAAGCTGCATCACTTTGCATTCCCAACAAGCGGACAGAGGTTTCATTTTTTCCATATCTGCACCAACTTTTGT